>NC_060138.1:385140959-385440959 GCF_021461385.2 Schistocerca piceifrons | reverse complement strand
ACAAACACACATTTTATAACTTTAATACTTGTCTTATTGCTTTAAACTTTTAAGATAAGATTATATGTCTTAATGAGTAGATTATGAGACCATTTTAAATTTTTAAATTCGGCTATTAACTACGTGAAATATTGAAAATTAAATTTTTTATTGCCAGCCGGTGTGGCCGAGCGGTTCTAGGCGCTTCAGTCTGGAACCGCGCGACCGCTACGGTCGCAGGTTCGAATCCTGCCTCGGGCTTGGATGTGTGTGATGTCCTTTGGTTAGTTAGGCTTAAGTAGTTCTAAGTTCTAGGGGACTGATGACCTCAGAAGTTAAGTCCCATAGTGCTCAGAGCCATTTGAACCATTTTTTGAAATTTTTTGTTGCCCCTACACTACAACTGGTACTGGTTTCCGGGACAACGTTTTAGTAATTTGTCACTGCGAGCGCATCTAGTAGCATGAGCGGGAAACTTTGTGAGTGAGAGACCGAGAGGTCTGCTGTATTCAAGTACGTGTCTTGCGTATGACGTCCGATAGTACAAGCGTAATTTATGTTGTCTTCCAGAATGTACAATGGTACTCATCGTATGTCAGGACTTCCACTGTAAAGTTTTTGAAGTAATGGAAATATTGCGCGAGGAAACGTCTGGCAAGTGTTTAACAGAGACTAGTGTTATTCGGCAATCTTACGCTGTTAAAAACAAAGTAAGCTGCGCAAATATGTGTATTCTAATTATATTACATGAGACTGTTACGTATCGAACTTTAATAAGCGGCATGTTCAGTACCTCATTCTTTTTTTTTCAGATAAGCTTTGACAGGAGAGTGGTCTAAGGTGAATGTGAGTGTAAAGCAGCTCTGTCCGGACGCTGCAAACATAGTGCTGGATTGATATTGAAAGAGATTTTTCTAAAACAACCATTCTGCAATACTGAGAAAATGCTGGTCATTCTCGTTGCAACTTGTGCTACAAAGCCGAAACGGTTCAAGAAACGTTTCGCGGCAAAAAGCACACGCGAGCTGTTAAATCTGCGCCAACGGATCAGTAATCTCTTACTAAACAAGACACGTTCGAAAAATTTAAAGAGATTGGTGTTCTTTTTCTCAGATACTACGAAAAGAATGTGAAAGTACATTATACACTGATGCTCATAAATTAAGGATAATGGCAGAATGTGGTGCCACACAACGTGCCACTACACAAAACTAGCGCTAATAGCATAGGCACACAGGGAAAGCACACGACACAGATCTGTAAGTCCACGGTACTGGTGATGAGTTGAGAAAACCGACCCGAAACACATGTGCTACAAAACGCCACTGTTTCCTGCGCAGGTACCCCGACTTCAATATCGGATATGATCACCATGCACACGTACACAGGCCGCACAACGGGTTGTTATACTCTGGATCAGGTGGTCGAGCAGCTGCTGGGATATAGCCTCCCATTCTTGCACCAGTGCCTGTCGGAGCTCCTGAAGTGTCCTTGGTGTTTGAAGACGTGCAGCGATACGTCCACCGAGGGCATACCAGACGTACTCGATGGGGTTTAGGTCTGGAGAACAGGCAGACCACTCCATTCCCCTGATATCTTCTGTTTCGAGGTACTTCTCCACGATGGCACTCGGTGGGGCCGTGCGTTATCATCCATCAGGAGGAAGATGGGGCCCACTACACGCCTGAAAAGGCGGACATACTGGTGCAAAACGACGTCCCGATACACCTGACCTGTTATAGTTCCTCTGTCAAAGACATGCAGGGGTGTACGTGCACCAATCATAATCACATCCCACACCATCAAACCCCGACCTCCATACAGGTCCCTTTCAAGGACATTAAGGGGTTGGTATCTGGTTCCTAGTTCACGCCAGATGAAAACGCTGCGAGAATCACTGGACTCGTCGGTGAACATAACCTGGGACCACTGTTCCAGTGACCATGTACTGTGTTCCTTACACCAGGCTTTACGGGCTCTCCTGTGACCAGGGGTCAGTGGAATACATCTTGCAGGTCTCCAGCCGAATAAACCATGTCTGTTCAGTCGTCTGTAGACTGTGTGTCTGGAGACAACTGTTCCAGTCGTTGCGGTAAGGTACAGAACAAGGCTACCTGCAGTACTCCGTGGCGTCTACGGGCACTGACGGTGAGATATCGGTCTTCTTGTGGTGCTGTACACTGTGAACGTCCCGTACTGTAGCGCCTGGACACGTTTCCTGTTTGCTGGAATCGTTGCCATAATCCTGAGACCACGCTTTGTGGCACACGGAGGGCCCGTGCTACGACCTGCTGTGTTTGACCAGCCTCCAGTCGCCCTAGTATTCTACCCCTCATAACGCAATCAATATGCGTTCTCTGAGCCATTTTCAACACACAGCCACCATTAGCACGTCTGAAAACGTCTGCACACTTACTCACTGCACCGTACTCTGACATGCACCAACACACCTCTGCGTAAGTGGACTGCTACCAGCGCCACCGTGCGACGACCGCATGTCAGATGCACCGCATGGTCATACCCCGAGGTGATTTAAACCCGCAAACCGGCCAACAGAGCGTTGTTTCACCATGTACGTGCATTATTCTTTATTTATGAGCGCGAGTGTAGTTCTATTCAACTTAAGTGTAAAACATTGGGTATCGATGTTGCTGAACACAGTGAATATAGTGTGTTCATTCGATACAACCAACGATAGAACAACGACAGACACCCTTCACGGGCCTGAAGCTACAAAGCCGGTCACCTTTACACTAGCACGCTGCTTTATCCGTTACCATTTTACTCCTTCAAGACTGTTGTGAGGCTATCCGCTAGAGTGTAGTACCGGCAGTTCGCACACTCCCTACGGATGTGATATACAACCACTTACAAATGTATGACATAACTATGGAGATGTACCGTTCATATTATGTGTAGTTATTTTGTATGATGAAATGGTATCTTTTCGAGGGGCGTTCCATAAGTAATGCAACACATTTTTTTCTGAAAGCGGGTTGATTCTACTAATGATTCCAGTATACCATATTATTTCCTACTCTTTTGGGTACAAAACCGTATTTTTCAACATGATCACCGTTAAATGTGACAGCCTTGCGCCATTTCAATGGGATGGCCTGTATGATCGCTTAGTATGTACCACTCTGCTGGTCGACATTGGAGCCTACGCCTTTCTGCGTCAATAACCTTCACATCATCGGCGGGCCGGGGTGGCCGAGCGGTTCTAGGCGCTACAGTCTGGAACCGCGCGACCGCTACGGTCGCAGGTTCGAATCCTGCCTCGGGTATGGATGTGTGTGGTGTCCTTAGGTTAGTTGGGTTTAAGTAGTCCTAAGTTCTAGGGGACTGATGACCTTAGAAGTTAAGTCCCATAGTGCTCAGAGCCATTTGAACCAACCTTCACATCATCCACATAATGCTTCACGTGGAATGCTTTTTTCATTGAGCCAAACAGATGGAAGTAGGAAGGTGGAAGATCCAAGGTGTATGATGGATGAGGAACAACAGTCCAGTACAGTTTTGTGAGCTCGTCTCGGGTGCGCGAACTTGTGCGAGAGCTTCCTTTGTCATGGAGAAGGAAAAGTTCGCTTGCATGTTTACGGTGAAGTCGTCTCTTCAATTTGCTGAGGGAAGCAGACGTGTATGTGTGTTTGCTGCCGGCAGTGGGAGATCGGACAGGTTTGCGCGATGATGTTGCCATGATGACAGAGGCCTCGCCAACGAATCGCCGTGCTTTTGTTCACTGCCACGTTATCTACGATGCTCTGGTTTTCCGCCAATGAAACTCAATGACAGTTCTCTGCTTGGAACGCACCTTAGTTATGGACGCCGTTTTGGAAGTTCCGTATGGCACAGCCACCTATGGGACTTTACGAAACTGTTGGGGCTAAAGCGGGAATATTCCACATGTCCCACAACAAATTCGGCATTTTTTTCGATCGAAATTGGCCGAGAAAGGAATTGTGTTGCGTTACTTACTGGACGCCCCTCGTATCGTGGTATAATTACTCTACGTGTATTTTTTGTAGTGGTGTCATGTTTTAGTTATTTAATCATACCGTAATTTTTTGTAAATATCGGTGAACTAAGTGCGTAGTGGAACGACCATTAGGTATGATACTATGTAAATGTGATGGATAGCTGTATGGCAAAGACCAAAAGCAAATAAAGAAAAAAACGTGTCCGGCGGTCTGGTTATTGCCAATAGTATCACATGACCTACATCATGAGGTACTACATCTACATGGATACTCTGAAAGTCACATTTAAGTGGTTGGCAGAGGGTTCATCGAACCACCTTCACAATTCTCTATTATTCCAATCTCGTATAGCGCGCGGAAAGAATGAACACCTATATCTTTCTGTACGAGCTCTGATTTCCCTTATTTTATCGTTGTGATCATTCCTCCCTATGTAGGTCGGTGTCAACAAAATATTTACGCATTCGGAGGAGAAAGTTGGTGATTGGAATTTCGTGAGAAGATTCCGTCGCAAAGAAACACGCCTTTGTTTTAATGATATCCAGCCAAAATCCTGTGTCTTTTCAGTGACACATATTTCGCGATAATACAAAGCGTGCTGCCTTCCTTTGAATTTTTTCGATGTACTCCGTCAGTCCTATCTGGTAAGGATCCCACACAGCGCAACAGTATTCTAAAAGAGGACGGACGAGCGTAGTGTAGGCAGTCTCCTTAGTAGGTCTGTTACATTTTCTAAGTGTCCTGCCAATAATACACAGTCTTTGGTTACCCTTCCCACAACATTTTATATGCGTTCCTTCCAATTTAAGTTGTTTGTAATTGTAATACCTAGGTATTTAGTTGAATTTACGGCTTTTAGATTAGACTGATTTAGCGTGTAACCGAAGTTTAACGAGTTCCTTTTACCACTCATGTGGATGACCTCACACTTTTCGTTATTTAGGGTCAACTGCCACTTTTCGCACAATTGCGGTATTTCTTCTAAATCGTTTTGAAGTTTGTTTTGATCTTGTGATGACTTTATTAGTCGATAAACAACAGCGTCATCTGCAAACAGCCGAAGACGGCTGTGGAGATTGTCTCCCAAATCGTTTATATAGATAAGGAACAACAAAGGGCCTATAACACTACCTTGGGGAACGCCAGAAATCACTTCTGTTTTACTCGATGAGTTTCCGTGAATTACTACGAACTGTGACCTCTCTGACAGGAAATCCCAAGTCCAGTCACATAACTGAAACGATATTCCGTAAGCACGCAATTTCACTGAACGCCTTTACGTGCAAATAATCTCTAGAGACATCTTCAATAATAACCCCTCTGCTGCTCTTGTAACATTTAACGACCAGTTTCGTCGTTCATAAGCCACATCATTAGGTTGCAAACGTCGAATCATGACATTAAATTTGTGACGTGAGCGGGACCGAAAATTCCTTGTCTGCGAATAAATGACACGATTAGCGATTCGTCAGGTAAGCAGAAAACATGGGTCTACGATTCTTCAAGGGTGCCATGAGTCCGAAAACGACCCATACTTGCTGATTACCTGACGAATCGCGAATCGTGTCATTTGTTCGTAGACAAGGAATGTTTGGTGCCGTCCCTTTCACAACTTTAATGTCATGATTTAATGTGTCTAAGCTGATAATGCGGGTTCTAAGCTACGAAACTGGTCGTTAAATGCCGGGTGATCAAAAAGTCAGTATAAATTTGAAAACTTAAGAAACCACGGAATAATGTAGATAGAGAGGTAAAAATTGACACACATGCTTGGAATGACATGGGGTTTTCTTAGAACCAAAAAAAAAAAAAACAAAGTATTGCTGGACTCGTGAAAGATCTCTTACGCGCGTCGTTTGGTGATGACCGTGTGCTCAGCCGCCACTTTCGTCACGGTTGGCCTTCCAGGTCCCCAGACCCCAGCCCGTGCGATTATTGGCTCTGGGGTTACCTGAAGTCGCAAGTGTATCGTGATCAACGGACATCTCTAGGGATGCTGAAAGACAACATCCGACGCCAATGCCTCACCATAACTCCGGACATGCTTTACAGTGCTGTTCACAACATTATACTACAGCTATTGTTGAGGAATGATGGTGGACATATTAAGCATTTCCTGTAAAGAACATCATCTTTGTTTTGTCTTACTTTGTTATGCTAATTATTGCTATTCTGATCAGATGAAGCGCCACCTGCCGGACATTTTTTGAACTATTGTATTTTTTTGGTTCTAATAAAAGCCCATGTCATTCCAAGCATGTGTGTCAATTTGTACCTGTCTATCTACAATATTCCGTGATTTATTCAGTTTTCAAATTTATACTGACTTTTTGATACCCGGTATATTGAAACTTCCTGGCAGATTAAAACTGTGTGCAGGACCGAGACGCGAACTCGGGACCTTTGCCTTTCGCTGGCGGAAGTAAAGCTGTGAGGACAGGGCGTGAGTCGTGCTTGGGTAGCTCAGTTGGTAGAGCACTTGCCCGGAAAGGCAAAGGTCCCGAGTTCGAGTCTCGGTCCGGCACACAGTTTTAATCTGCCAGGAAGTTTCATATCAGCGCACACCCCGCTGCAGAGTGAAAATCTCATTCTAGACCCGGTATATTATTTACAAGAGCAGCCAAGCGGTTATTACTCACGATGTCTACATATGGCTGCGGTTGTCCCTCATACAGATAGTGTGTCGTCTCTAGAGGAGAGAAACGACAAGAGCGACTGGCGCCGTAGTTAGCGCTCCGTCGGTGGGGACACGCACGGAGCCGTAGGGCAGTAAGACGCGGTGAGACACGGAGGCGGCGCGGCAGGCCTGGTGTCCGGCAGCTGCGGCCACTTGTCGTGGGAACTGGCCGGCGCGGCGCGGCGCACAAAGCCCGCTCGCCCTCGCGACCCTTTCAGACCTTCTTTATAATTCTTAGCGAGGCGTGGATTCGATGCGGCCGGCTCTCCTGAGCGCGCCGACCCTGACAAGGGCCCTTTCTAACGTGTGCTCATCGTTATTGAAAGCGAGTGGGAAGGACAGCACTTAAAATTCCACTGCGTTGGAGTGCTGGACTGTCTCTGAGACCGCGAGCGAGGACGATCTCGAGAGGCGTCAATGTAAACCAGCTGGAGAGCTTCTGCACGGGATGCTTCCGTACAGGCTGAACTACTTTCGTGTTACGTCCATCAGCCGAGCTGTGCTTCGAAGAAATTTGTTCAGACTATGCGTACTTTAAATGCGAATATTTTTTTAGGTTAGGCTTTACTGTGACTGTTACTGACATTAAATGAAACAACAAGTTTACTGTTACCACATTTACTGCCACATTTGTAAACAAATATGGCGTCTGGAATCAGCTGGGTGCAAGGTTCGTATAGCAGAAGAGAAGACATAATCGCAAAGTGCAGAGAATATACATCGTAACAACATTATTACAGAATAATTGTTTAAAGCATTTGGAGGACTTTGTTTTCTTCTGCTATACGAACCTTGCACCCAGCTGATTCCAGACGCCATATTTGTTTACAAATGTGGCAGTATACATGTGATATCTTACGACAGAAAAAGGAGCATGTAACCACTGGAGGTACTCTAGTTTACTTATTTAATGTTTGCCATTAGATATCAGTTTAATTTTTTCTCAAAAGTAATCCTAAACCATATTCTGAAATAGTGTCTTGTTTCTCCAGTAGGCAGTGCCACAAGTTCCTCCAAAAATCGTAACACAACACACACACAATGTAATACTAACCTAACCTAATACTAACTATTGTAAATCCACGCGATGGTGGAGGTTTAAACCTTCGAAACGCGTCGTGGAAATAAATAAAACGGTGACTGCTAACACTAAACTTGTTGTTTCATTTAATATGCGTACTTTATTCAAACGTGTTGGTGTAAATCTGACAGACAGGCACTACAACCATTCCTACCAAAATTGTACACGCTCTATTCGCTCCCTTTCTTCAAACATCCAGACTGCAGTGAGACTAGATCAACCAATAATGTCACGTGATATTACGTTGGTGGGGAAAAGGATCTCTTCTTTTAATGAGTTCCTGAAAACCCTTTGAAAAAGCATGGCATTGCTATGCTCTTGATTTAAATCATGGATAAAAAACGACACAATATAAATTGGTTAAATTTAAGACAAACTAATGATATACACTACTGGCCATTAAAATCGATACATCAAGAAGAAATGCAGATGATAAATGGGTATTCATTGGACAAATATATTATACTAGAACTGACATGTGATTACATTTTGACGCAATTTGAATGCATAGATGCTGAGAAATCAGTACCCAAAACAACCACCTCTGGCCGTAATGACGGCCTTGATACGCCTGGGCATTGAGTCAAACAGAGCTTGGATGGAGTGTACAGGTACAGCTGTCCATGCAGCTCCAACACGATACCACAGTTCATCAAGAGTAGTGACTGGCGTATTGTGACGTGCCAGTTACTCGGCCACCGTTGACCAGACGTTTTGAACTGGTGAGAGATCTGAGGAATGTGCTGGCCAGGGCAGCAGTCGAACATTTTCTGTATCCAGAAAGGCCCGTACAGGACCTGCAACATGCAGTCGTGCATTATCCTGCTGAAATGTAGAATTTCGCAGGGATCGAATGAAGGGTAGAGCCACGGGTCGTAACACATCTGAAATGTGTCGTCCACTGTTCAAAGTGCCGCCAGTGCAAACAAAAGGTGACCGAAACGTGTAACCAATGGCACCCTATCCCCATCACGCCGGTTTGGGCGCCAGTATGGCGATGACGAATACACGCTTCCAATGTGTGTTCACCGCGATGTCGCCAGACACGGATGCGACCATCATGACGCTGTAAACAGAACCTGTATTCATCCGAAAAAATGACGTTTTCCCATTCGTGCACCCAGGTTCGTCGTTGAGTAAACCATCGCAGGCGCAAGGGTAATCGCAGCGATGGTCTCCGAGCTGATCGTCCATGCTGCTGCAAACGTCATCGAACTGTTCGTGCAGATGGTTGTTGTCTTGCAAACGTCCCCATCTGTTGATTCAGCGATCGAGACGAGGCTGCACGATCCGTTACAGCCATGCGGATAAGATGCCTGTCATCTCGACTGCTAGTGATACGAGGCCGTTGGGATCCAGCACGGCGTTCCGTATTACCCTCCTCAACCCACCGATTCCATATTCTGCTAACAGTCATTGGACCTCGACCAGCGCGAGCAGCAATGTCGCGATAATACGATAAACTGCAATCGCGATAGGCTACAATCCGACCTTTATCAAAGTCGGAAACGTGATGGTACGCATTTCTCCTCCTTACACGAGGCATCATAACAACGTTTCACCATGCAACGCCGGTTAACTGCTGTTTGTGTATGAGAAATCGGTTGGAAACTTTCCTGATGTCAGCACGTTGTAGGTGTCGCCACCGGCGCCGACCTTGTGTGAATGTTCTGAAAAGCTAAACATTTGCATATAACAGCATCTTCTTCCTGTGGGTTAAATTTCGTGTCTGTAGCACGTTATCTTCGTGGTGTAGCAATTTTAATGGCCAGTAGTGTAGATTACAGAGTTTAACATGTCATAGACTATGTGGTCATGAAAGGTGGAGCAGTTTCTCAGATGGGCATGAACAGGAGAGAAAATCAGCCGTTGCTTCCTTAAGAAAAGTATTCCAAAATTCAACTGCGGTGATTTGAGGAAACCACTGAAAACTTAGTTCAGGGTGCCGGGCCGGGATTTAGAATGTTCATTCTTCCCCAGTATATGTCTATTGTCTTTGCAACTACTTTATCTCGTCGGTACTTGAGAGTTTATCTAGTTGCTAAGACCTATTCGCCGTCATTTCAGAGAGCTTACAAACTAAAAACCAACCTGAATCATGTCACACTGTCTTATCCTCTTATCTGATATGAGGGCGGTTCAATAAACAATGCAAGACTTTTTCTCTCAAAGCAGGTTCGTTTTACTCGGGTTTCCACTACGCCATATTATTCCCCACTCTTTCGGCCACAAAACGCTATTTTTCAACATAATCTCCGTTCAACGCGGCGCCCATAGGCCACCTTACTGCGAGGGACTGTAAGCCTGCATGGTAACACACTATTGGTCTACGTCGGAGCCGAAGTCTTGCTGCATTACTAACTTCCCCGTTATCCACGTACAGCTTCCCGTAGAGTGCACCCTTCCTTGGGCCATACATATGGAAGTCGGAAGTTGCGAGATTCGAGCTGTGGGATTGATTAGGAAGACCAGTTCAGTGACGTTTGGTGAGCTCGTCTCGGATGCGCAGATATCTATGAGTTGTCATGGGAAAGTTTGTTCGCATTTTTGTGGCGACGAACATATTGCAGGTGTGACAGCTGTGCGGCGTGCCGGCATGGGGGAGATCGAACAGGTTTGTCCGACCCTGTTGTATTGATGATAGACGCCCAACGACTCACAGTGCTTTTGTTGACTGTCAGGTCTCCATAGACATTCTGTAAGCGCCTATGAATATCTGGGATGCTCTGGTTTTCCAGGAAAATAAACTCAGTTACAACTCGGGGACGAACGTCCGTTGTAGACACTATTTTGAAGACGCCACCAGATATCGGGACTTCACGGAACTACAGGTGTTCAAGCGGGAATATTTCACGATGTCCCACACCAAATTCCGCAATTTTTTTAAGCGAAATTGACAGAGCAAAAAACTTCATTGCAGTACTTATTGAACGCTCCTCGTGTTACGTTAGAGACACAAGTGTACAGCTGACTTCATAACTAAATATTTTCTGCAAAATCGGGAAGCTGGAGCATACTCAATACTTATGTATCCAATATATGTATTTCTACTCTTATGAACAGTTTTGGTCGATGAATACTAATATACGTGATTATTTTCGTCGACGTTGATTAATGATTTCAAACCCATTACGTTTCAAATAATTACTGTATCAGACAGAACTTCATAATCTAGCACAAGTGTCATAATCGTCATTCACTACAATGAATATTGATGTTACTAGTATTCCACCGATCATTCTTCACAGTATGTACGTTCTCACCTTAACTGTTGATTTTCTTTTTACAGTTTTTCCGTCAAATACGTTTTTTATGTTTCGTTCTGTCAGATAAAGATATAATTAATTTTTTCAATAATGTGTTAACAAATGTTCACTATCAGTTTGCATCTTTCAATACTCAGTGGATTTTCTTTCGGCCTCGGAAGGTTTTGTGTGTCTCATCCAATCTACGTCTCAGTTTTTTCTAATTTTATCATTCCCAATCTCCTAAGATGAGATTATTATACCTGCTGCAGTGCAACACACTTTTCATTACTCAGAAAATATGGATACTCTGTAATAAATTCCAGTTCACACCAGACACTGTACAGATATTATAGAACACGCCGGATACTCCACGGCCCAGAAAATTTGTCAATAACCCATATAATAGCAATTAACAACGTAGCTTAGTTGAAACACAATAAACAGCCAAGTCACGAAAGAATTGTGTAAACGAGGTAGAGACTTTGGCACAGCACAACACGAAGTGTCTCGCAGCCTCTCGGCGACCGATGTTTATCTCCGGCTCGACGTCAGTGGCCCGGCCCTTGGAACTGCCTGTTGGAGCCGCTTACCAGCCGCTGATACCGGACATCGTAGGGATTCCTTGTCGGACGACAGACTATAACACCGGAAACTTCCTAGCAGATTAAAACTGTGTGCCGGACCGAGACTTGAACTCGGGACCTTTGCCTTTCGCGGGAAAGTGCTCTACCACACCATGGTAGAGCACTTGCCCGCGAAAGGCAAAGGTCCCGAGTTCGAGTCTCGGTCCGGCACACAGTTTTAATCTGCCAGGAAGTTTCATATCAGCGCACGCTCCGCTGCAGAGTGAAAATCTCATTCTGGAGACTATAAAACCTCTTTCCTCTTAAATCGTTGGGTAGGGTCGGATGTCTGCCTGCCAGTATCGTGATCATCATACCGTTAGGGGGGAGGGTGGTTGAACAAACCAGCTTAAGGTTCATTGTCTATCTCGATGTCTGGAGTTGCTGTGTTCTCTGCTTGCGGCAACTGTGTCGTGCTGGGATTTCGGTCTCCAGGTCTGCGCTGGAAGTCTGTGGTACTACAGTTGGAAAAGGATCCTATTCCGTGGGAGGGAAGTGGGCCAGCTTCGCTGGCGCTGATGGGGATGTGGGTCTGCCAGGCGTTTGAAGTTGTGTTGAGCCAGTTCTGGTAGCAATAGTGATTGTTTCGAGTTGGAGGCTACCAAGGGTGGGCGCACCTGGTTGGTGTGGCATACCAGAATGTCGCTGATGTTATCCACTGTAAACTTTCGTCATCTCCAGATGGTTCTGATAGAAGCCTAAAATCCGTCCTAGGACCCTTCGGAAAATGCGAGCCCAAATTTCCGCACTCAGCGAATGGTGGTGGTGGTGGTGTAGGTGGTGGGTGGTGGGGTTGTGGCTGGGTTGGCGTTCTCTTGTTCTGGTCCAAAGGAGGTTCCAGAGCGTCCGGTGTCGGCGGCCACGCATCAGTTCCTCTGGAGTGCGCCCCTGCATCAGTGTGTCCTGTAGGAGTTCAGGGACTAGGCTGGGACCTCGGCCTTGGGTGCGATTGACAGCACCTTCTGAATCTTAAATTGCGGACGAACTGCTCATCTTCAGCTTTGGAGGCTGAGTAGGACAGCGCAATTTTCTGGTGTGTTATGCCGTTCAGAGCAGAAATCCTGAGATATACTGAATGAAAACTGAGGGCCGTCACCCGAAACGGTTGGTTCTTGAACACCTTCAGTGGCGTACATTTTCTTCAAGGCTCTTACTGTGTCCTTTGATGTTGTATTTGGCATTACAAATACTTAAGGAAGCTTGGGAAATGAGTCTATGACGACGATCCGTATCTCTCTGCGGAAAGGGTCAACAAAGCTCTCATGGACGTGCTCCCATGTGCGCTGCGGCATTGGCCATGCGTTGAACCGGTGCAGAACTGTTGACTGGTGGACATGCATGTCTCGCAGGAGTAGGCTGTCCTCGCGGCGCCAGGCGAATAGTCCTACGCCTTGCGAGCGCTTTCGTGAACATCATCTCCCAATGGTCAGGTTTATGGCGCGCTGACACAGTGGTGGCGGAAAGACCACCCGCCAGTCTTCGTCGTCATCTTCCGATGTCAGAATCAGTATTCCCTGTACTACCTGGATACTGTTTCTTAGCGAAAAATAAATAGGGAGTTCTGGAAGATAATAGGGTGGAAGGCGTTCCTGCCGACGTTGGCGAATGTATTTGGTGACATGTTCGAGGATAAGGTCCTTAGCTGTATATCCTTCGCAAGGCGGATCCACTGACACGGAACTCTTACAGGCAGTTTTGTAAAGTATCATCTATTTGAAAGCACAGTTTTCTTTAGAGTGAAATGTGGGATCTGTAGCCGTAGGTAATGTGGGTTGGGCATCAACGCTAACACGTTCATCTACATGTACATCATACCCCGCAAGCCACCCAATCGTGTGTGGCGGAGGGCACTTTTGGTACGACAATATGATCCCTCCAACTCTGTTCCACCCGCGAATAGTGCGTGGGAAGAATGATTGTCGGTAAACTTGTATATTGGCTCTAATTTTTCGAGTTTCCTCCTTGTGGTCAATAAGCGAAATTCATGTGGGGGGAAGTAATATGTTGTCTAACTCCTCCTGAAAAGTGCTGTCCCGAAATTTCAATAGTAAATCTCTGCATGATGCACACCGCCTCTCTTCTAACGTCTGCCTGTGGAGTTTGTTTAGCATCTCCGTACTGCTCTCTCGCCAGCTAAACGATCCCGTGACGAAACGCGCCGCTCTTCGTTGGATCTTCTCTATCTCCTCTATCAGTCCTACCTGATAGGGATCCCAGATAGATGAACAGTACTCAACAAGCTGTGTCCAGCTGTTTTTCATAAACAGTGATCAACAGTGTAGCTGTACAGTAGTGGACTTCTTTTCCTATGTAAGCGCAATATGTTACATTTATTTACGTTCAGGGTCAACTGACAGAGCCAGCACCATTCATGAATTGTCTGCAGGTCGTTCTGCAAATTCTTACTACCTTCTGGCGTTGCTACTTTGGTATAGACAACTGCATTATCTGAGAATAGCCTTAAAGAGCATCCGACGCTTTCTACTAGATCATTTATCCTATCGTATCACACTTCTCTCTGGTACTTCGGATATTACCTTTACATGTGAAACGTCCCCTTTCAATAATTTTACATGACTGTGCTTAACCTGACACACAATATTTTGTTAGCGCAACGCAATCTGACTTTCAATAATTCGTACAAAAGAATGGGCCCTGACTAACATTAACCTATACCTTTCACAAATCACTTACCTCACAAAAATCTTCGCTGCTCAAGCTACTGCAATACAGCGAGCGCCACTACTGCCAGCTAAATAAAAGATTCAAACTACTGAAGGCACTAACTACTGATAGGGATAGTTAGCAAATGAAAGATATTAATAGAGAACAAACAATGTATTTACCTTAATATCATCACAAGTCATAATATATATATCAGTTCATGACAAATTGGAAACCTCCGCCATCTCTCTCCCCACATCCACCACTGCTGGCGGCTCACCTCCAACTGCGCAACGCTACGCGCTGTTCACATCCAGCTGCCGCTGCCCAACACTACAATGGCAGACAACAATGCAAACTAGCCACAGACTGCACACAGCACAGCCAGTGATTTTCATATTGAGCGCTACGTAACGTTGCCAATAAGAAAACATAAACAGCCTACTTGTAACGTTGCCAATAAGAAAACATAAACAGCCTACTTACATAGAGAAAACATAAACAGCCTACTTACATAGCCCCCATGCTCCCCACAAAAAATTTTACAAAATATTTTTGGGCAGTGGCCAATACAGATTTGACAAAAATTTTTCACAATTACACTAACAAAGATATAAAATGCACACACTTATTAATATTATGTTGGTCAAAAGATCAAAATTTCTCACAGTCCATAAAGACAGTCCTAATCGTACATAACAGGAGAATAGCAGTGTTTTTCTCAAAGTCTGAGCAGTAAAAGAAAATGCACACAGAAGTAGTGGATTTCCATGCAGTCTTGAAGAAGTAGCGTTGTCCTTCCAATGGAAAGACAGTGCTGACTCTCGACATGCATGCAGGTAATGGGCCACAACAGAGCAAACCCACAGCAGAGTCAGTCGTAGTTTGGAAGAATATTGGTAGGTAGGTCATCACAGAGCAGACCCACTGTAGTCCTGGTAGAGATTGTGGTATTGGTGGGCCACCAGAGGTGCAGACCCACTGTAGTCCTGGTAGAGACGGCCAGCAGCCATCCGTTGCGACTGTGCAGGTGCACAATCACCATCGAAGATTCTTGCAGAGAATATAGCAAGTCCATAAACCACCACTTGTGCACTCAGAAAGTTTTTCTTTTAATTGTCCTTAGAACCAGCAATGCTGTTATCCAGTCCCTTGCTGAATTACCAACACACGTGCAAACACTATCAGTCCCTACTTCTCACATATTGTCCATATACTATGACCAACAGAAACGTGTGCAGTGAAATGTAACTAACAAGTTAATAATATCATGAACTGGTGACAATTACAATTTTATAACATAAGAATACAATAACAAAGGTACAAAATACATCATTAAAGAACATAACAATACAGATAACATTTGTAGTAAAACAGGCGTTACAAAAGAATAGAAATAGACATATACGTCAGTGTTACAGGAATTATGACATGAGTACATACATAAAAGATCACAATAACTTTTGAAACATCAACTTCACACATTAGCATTTAAACAGAATGAATAATGTCTAATATCTTTACAAAGTAAATAACATATTATTAATGCCAATTATATTTGATGATAACAGTATTCCTCATCATAGTGAATGTAGCTTAATATTAAAAGAGGGAAAAATTCTATGAAACTACACAGAGACAGGAAGAAAACAAATACTCAAGGGTACACAAACTCATAGTGGGATAACACCAATAGGAAAGGACAGGGTTCGTTTTCAGTGTAACATTTGGTACTGCAGTCCAACCCAAAACTTCATATATCTTTCCTCTTATTTCATCCTTTGTTTCCACCAAAAAAAATTCTATCTAAGCATGCTTTCTGTATTTATATGTTCACACATTTCTTACCTCAACATTTATTTCCAAGAAAATCCTACCTAAACCTGTTTTCTCAATGCATTTCTTCCAATTCATCGCAACTCATTCTCTTAGAGGCTACCCCCTCTTAAGCTAACTTAAATCTACTGAGCTCAGATGCTAAACTAAGGGACGAGGCAATGCAGCATCACTAACAAATCAACACAAACAGCAATGCAAAAAAAATGCAAATTGGCAAAGCTAGCAGCATAAATGAGCAAAAGTCAAGTTCAATAACACTATGCCTGGCAAACAGCAGCAACTTATACCTAAACATGACATAGCGCAAGCAGAAAAAATATTACACTAAACAACAATGCAGATAAGTGAAATGTATATTCACATCTTAATGTCTATGTAATTAAAGTGGTGCACCACAAGAAGTTATTCTACCAAAAAGTTACCAATTACTTGAAAAGAAAATTATGAATGCAGTTACTAGTTCCTTCTTATTGTTCTTTCCTGTCCAAGTGCTCCTTTTTTAAAGAATGTGGATCATAAAATAATCATTTAATAGATCTGTTGACAGAAAGTGTTCACATTAGCAAATGCATTTCATTTTATAAAAGCAATGCTGCAACACAGCTGGAAACCAGATATCAAATGAAATAAGCAATTACGCAAACCAAAGCATAAAAACATCATTCAATAGCTATGTGGCATTTCGTAAGTCAGTAGCTCTCAATTCTCGTAGAAAGACACTTGTCATTATCAGGTTTGCAGATGTAAGAATATTTCCAAGGATAATGGCCTCCCCTTTTTTTTTTGTTCTATCTTCCTGTGCTCTGAAAGGCACGCGCTAATGACTTTTGCTCCAGGCGTCTGACACAGCTGGGTGCCCGCGACGCATTACGTGCAGGTGGTCACCTAACTTTCGTACGGAAATATTTACGACAGCAATTTTCGCTAAAGTGACAGTCTCACATAAAAATACTTCACAGGTCAAGAATTAGCGTTGCAAATCTGTAGAAACAAAATCCTATGAATATAACAGTGTCCAAAAAATGTTCAGTGGCATTGTGATACATTCACACATGATTCACACATGTCATAACTCTTAAAGTACGATTCTTGGTTTCCAACATCCTGTTTCACAAGTCAAGAGTCCCTACCCACTATTCATTACTCCTTACCTTATTACACATATACGTATCCATCGACACTCGTCAATATTTCGTCATTATAAATATGAAGCATAATCAAATAACTCATGTAGCCTCAGCCTATTAATCATAAACATACCTCAGCAGCATGATACACATCGTCGTCGTAAAAATAACATCATAACACCTCAGTCAAATCTCAAAATCGTCGTAGCTTCCTCCAATAATTAAAAAAATTCTCTGCTCATGTCAAAAGTGTCATCTGCCTCAAACGTACTTTAAAAATCATAATCCCTTTACCAAATACATCATTCAAAGCTCTCATAGTATCACAATGGTTCCGAAAAAATATGAACAGTTTACAATGCACAGACAAAATACAGTTTCATAAGTGTGAAGTTATCCAGCTGTGTAATTACGTAAACATCTGTCACTGACGTAGTAAAAAAATGTTTATCTCTCAGTTAAATGATCAGATAGCTGTGTAATTTGTGTGTTAGAGAAATATGGTACCGATGTGTAAAGTTGTATAAGCAAATACCATATTAGCTAGGGCTCCTTGTGCTTGCCACACACATGGTACACAAAGTAAGCGTGTACCCCCCTGAGGATTAATGTAATTATACCCTCAGGTGTTACAGATTACTGCAATGAAATGAAATGTATCACTGAAAACTTTCTTTGTAATTCAAAAATCTTTAAAAATAAATGTTTTAAGTACAAAATTAATCACGGAAATGCGTGTCCTGTAGCGCTAAATATGCGTCTTGCTGTAAGATAATCTCTGGGAAGTGTCGTAGTTATTGTCCTCCGAAAGCTAAGTTCTGCAGAAGTCAATGTACTTACCTCATGATACACAAAAGTGAAATGCTTTGCGTATAGATAACTTAGTTATTACGCTTATTGTTGTGATGAAGAAATTACTGTGCTGTAACGTATTGTTGTCCTACGGAAAAGGCTGTCTCCTTGTAGCAATAGCACAAAAGTCACCACTAAAACATGTCTCACTTTATAGAAGAATTCAGAAAAAACTGTGCAGATATAAGACAGATACACCGCAAAAGCAACATTGTAAATTGTCATGCATTAGCAGCGTCGTGATAAAATCGTGTAGCTGTCACATAAACTAACCACTGTGTCATCTGGAATTTCACAGAAAGCACCTCAAATCCAGAATCCACTCTCAAGCAAACCAAAATGTTGCATGAAAATTTCATTAGCAGTGCTGGTATATGTTCTAAGTATGTAAGCCTAATATTCGTTACGTAATCGTGCAACTAACAAGGAGGAATGTATAAATAACAACACTGTGTCGTCTGTTCGCAATAACAATGCATTCGCAATTTCTGTTTGAATAAGTTCTCTGGGTTCTTGATTGGATATTTAACTTCAAACATTGTTGTATGTTAACAGATTCTAAGTCTGACAAAGCATATTAGTAATGTGAAGCGAAAAATTTTATGTCAAAGACTAAGTCTTTCAATAAACGGTTTTACATGTGAAACGTGGTGTAAACCTTTACTCTTCCTAGTACGCAGAGTTTCAACTTGAATGCAATTATCATGCGGTATTCGTCCGTAAAGAATACTGGAATTTTGCTCAAGGTTAGCGTCAATGTTATTTTTCTCTGAGCCAGCCGGCGCACGCGGCTGCCTGCGGTGTGAGTCATTGTCTGTTTCTTTGTTGGCGCGCGTCGTTACTGGGATTAGGAGGTCTAATTTCCACAAATTCGGCTTGCCGAGAGGGCCCAGCTCTGTTTAAAGCTCGCCAGTTCTGATAGAATTCAGGTCTGTCGTTATGTCGGTAGTTGACATAGTTTCTTGTTTGTCGGTCATGTGGTGGAGAATTTCTCCCGGAATCGTAATTGCGTGGTGGACCGTTGCGTCTGAAGTTATTCTGTCTCCCTTGATAATAATTATCTTGGTTCCCATATTGTCTGTTTCTCTGATTGTCTCTGTGATAGTCATTACTGCGGCGAGGTGATCTTTCCCTGTACTTATTACTACTCTGCCAGCGGTTGTCATACGGGTGGTGTCTATTTTGGTCACGATTTACGTTGTAAGAATAGAATTGTCGTGTCCAGTTATTGTTTCTGTCGTCACGGAATTGTGACGTATGTGACCTGTAGTGATTGTTTTCCTGTTTTCGCATCCGGCGACTGTCAGTGTCAATTTCTAATTCTTGTAAGAGTCCCTGAAATGCTTCAATGTCGTCTTTGCAACGTCCTGCCAAAATAATATGTCGTAAATGTTCAGGCAGTTTGATTAAGCAAATGCGGATGAGTTCTGAGGGGCTGTATGGGTTTGAAAGATATTGATTCTTATGCAACATGTCTTCAAAATATTTGACAAGACTGGAAAATTCAGATTGTTCAAAGTGTTTCATCATCATGATGCTATGTTTTACACGGTCTTGTGTAGCTTGAGACCAATACGCTGAGAGGAAGGCATGGTAAAATTCTCCTTCACTGTGGCAATCGTGAATTACCGATCGCATTCTTACAGCTGGTTCATTCTCCAAGTAGCCACACATAAATTCTAATCTGTGTTCCAATGACCAGTTGGGAGGAAAACAATGAGAGAATTGATGGAGCCATGCTTGTGGATGAATGTCGTTGCCAGAATTCTTAAATGTTTTGAATTTACGTGTAGTAATGAACAGCTTATAGTCAAAATCGTCATGTCGGCGAGTCGCATATCGGTCATTGTTAGGTCGTGTCGGCCGTTCCATCTCAAAATTCGGTGCACATTCCCAATTTCTTTCATTACTTCCGAAATGCCCTGTGTTATTATTTTGCAGCTTTTCCGTGTTTCTAAGTCCCTCTTCCCGTGTTGGAGCGCGAGTGTCCTCTGAAATACGTAATTCTTGTATTACCTGTGTCAGCTGATCTTGTACTTCCCGGATTTCTCTTTGGTGTTGCGTATCAATTTGATTCAGATTTTGTTTCAGTTTCCTAATTTGTTCGCTCTGTTCTGTGTCATTAAAGACTACCGGTTTTGCGTCATTCAGATTATCATCTACCTTCGTAGATAAATTATTTAGCTGATCCGAAAGTTCAACTACTTTCTCTGATAATGAACACATTTCCTCAGTGTGTTTTTCTGAACCAAGCTTCAGAGTGTCCATTTGTGTTGAAATCGAATCTACTGTGTCCTTTAAGTTTTCCTGAGTTTTTGCAAGTTGCGTAACCGAATCGGTAGATGCAACTAAGTCAAATTTAGCCCACAAGGTCTCATGATTTTCATGAACAATGGTTTGCAGCTCTTTTATGACTGCTTCGTGATTCTGTAATGCATTTTCATGCCGCGAAAAAATAGGTTGAAAATGCTCACAAATTTGTGTTTTTACGTCATTACACACTTTCTGACATTTCGATTCAATGTTATGTAACTCAGCAGTTAAATCTTCACGCGTTTGTTCAAGAGTTTGTTCCAATGAGTCTAACTTTTGAAGCTGTTGCTGTGTTTGTCTCTGATTTTGTTCCAGTGTGTCTAACTTTTGAAGCTTTTGCTGTGTTTGTCTCTGATTTTGTTCCATTTGTTGCATTAATTGCAATAATAATGTATTAGTGTCTGGAATCTGTTTCTCTACGCTTTTCGGCAGTGCATTTGCACCGGCAACATTCACATTTTGACAAGCAGAAAATGTGTCTTGACTTATTTGAGAAAACGGTGATGACCCAAAACCTGAGTCTACAGTATTCGCAAAATTGTGTCCTGACATTCCCGATTCCTGAGGCAAGCTGTTGCCGACCGATCGATCGATAATGCGTCCCTCTTCACTAATTGTTTCACTGTCCACGCCATTGTTTGCCGCCTGCTCCATTTCCCTATGAACAGTTACCAAATTACTACTTTGAACATCAGCTAATTCATTACTCGGTGGCGCTAACACACTGCTTTCATTTTCACTGTCATTTCTCAGTTTACTTTGGAGCCTAGTATTACGTTTTTCACACGCCATTATTGTCACAGTATTTCACACGACAACACAGAAAAACACAATTTGAAGATCAAAAATAAGAGAACACATTAACATAGCACTGAAAATAATATCTAGTTAATTGCAGCTGCGAAATACTTGGTGCAAATCTACATGCATGCCACAACTGTTTTACTATACAACAATGAAAGGCTACAACTACAAAGGAAATTCTCTCTACAATTACGCGCTAGCAATAAACAAAAGCTACACTAATTACACAAACTACAAGAAAAAAATCAGAAGATTCCAGTGAGGTATCCTAGGCTAAGGGTCGACATATGAAACGTCCCCTTTCAATAATTTTACATGACTGTGCTTAACCTGACACACAATATTTTGTTAGCGCAACGCAATCTGACTTTCAATAATTCGTACAAAAGAATGGGCCCTGACTAACATTAACCTATACCTTTCACAAATCACTTACCTCACAAAAATCTTCGCTGCTCAAGCTACTGCAATACAGCGAGCGCCACTACTGCCAGCTAAATAAAAGATTCAAACTACTGAAGGCACTAACTACTGATAGGGATAGTTAGCAAATGAAAGATATTAATAGAGAACAAACAATGTATTTACCTTAATATCATCACAAGTCATAATATATATATCAGTTCATGACAAATTGGAAACCTCCGCCATCTCTCTCCCCACATCCACCACTGCTGGCGGCTCACCTCCAACTGCGCAACGCTACGCGCTGTTCACATCCAGCTGCCGCTGCCCAACACTACAATGGCAGACAACAATGCAAACTAGCCACAGACTGCACACAGCACAGCCAGTGATTTTCATATTGAGCGCTACGTAACGTTGCCAATAAGAAAACATAAACAGCCTACTTGTAACGTTGCCAATAAGAAAACATAAACAGCCTACTTACATAGAGAAAACATAAACAGCCTACTTACACATGTGTCGATTTTGTTCCCTTAAGAGCGACGTGTTGAATTCTGTGTGCAAGAAAGTATTGAATCCAATCGAAGTCTGCTCCGATACTCCGTAAGCTCGTATTTTTTTTTCATTAAACGGCAATACGGGACGGTGTCAAATGCCTTACTGAAATCAAGGAACACGGCATCAACTGAGCGTCGTTGTCCACTGCGCTGTAGGTCTCACGGAGGAACAGATCGAGCTGAGTTTCGCAGGATTTCTGTTTGTGAAATTTATGTTGATTTTTATAGAGGAGATGTTCATTTTCTAAACGTCAAAATTCTTGAACATAAAACATGTTCCACAATTCTACACCAGACTGACGATATAGGTCTGTAATTGTGTGGATCTGTCTTACGGCCTTTCTTAAGAATGGGAATGGCCTGCGCTTTTCTCCGGTCGTTAGGTACCTTTCGTTGCTCAAGCGATCTACGATAAATTACTGCTAGAAGGGCAGAAAGTTCTTTCGCATAATCTTTATAGAATCTTATAGGTATCGCATCTGGTCCTGAGGCCTTTCCACTGCTGAGAAATTGTAGCTGCTTTTCAATTCCGCGATCGGTTATCTCAATAGCTGCCATTTCGACGTTCGTACGATGATTGAAACGGGGGACAGTGTTACAATCTTCCACAGTGAAAAAACTTCGGTAGACCGAATTCAGTATATCGGCCTTCTCTCTGTTATCTTACGTTTCGGTGCCGGTGTGGTGGCTGAGAGAATGAATAGATGATATTGACCAACTTACTGATTTTACATACAGCCAAAATCTCTGAGGGTTTTTAGTCAGGTCGGTTGACAACGTCTTACTTTCAGAATCATTGAACGCTTCTCTCATTCCTCTCCTTATGCTCATTTTCGCTTCGTTCAGCTTTTATTTGTCAGCTAGGTTTTTACTTCTGTTGAATCTGAGATGAAGTGCTCTTTCTTTACGTAGCGCTTTTCTAACACGACTATTAAAACCATGGTGAATCTTTCCCATCCCTTAAAACCTTACTCTGAACTTACTAGTCTAGGGCATATTGAACGATGCCTTTGAATTTTTTCCATTTTTTCTCCACGTTTTCGACCTCATCACCGAATATTTAATGCTGACTGCCGAGATATTCTGAAATTCGTATCCTGTCACACTTACTGAGCAAATATATCTTCATATCTTTCTTAACATTCCTTGTAGGATCCGTCGTCATAGATGCTGTCATAGCCTTATGATCACTGATACGTATCTCTATGTTAACTGATTCGATAAGTTCAGGCCTGTTTGTTGCTTGGAGGTTTAAGACGTTACCTTCACGAGTTGTTTCCCTAACTATCTGCTCACGGCAATTTTCGGACAAGACATCCAGAACAATGTGAGACGAATCCCTGTCTCTGGCACCAGTTTTGATGGCACAACACAACTAATCTGTACCTGGCAAGTTGAAGTCACCGCCTATTACAACGGTAAGATCAGGAATATTATCAATGATATTCTCCAAATTCTGCCTGAAGCGCTCTACAACTACAGATCCTGACCAGGTGGTCTATAAAAGTATTCGATCACCATTTTTGACCGTCCTTTGATACTCAGTTTCACTCAGATTAATTCAAATTCTGAATCCGTGTTGACCTCTCTAGATTTTATTGAATTTTTTATGCAATAAACACGCTGCCACCATTGGCGACTAACTTATCCTTACGATAAACGTTCCAATCTGTACTTAGGATTTCGTTGTCATTGACGTCTGGTTTCAACCAGCTTTCTGTTCCCAATACCATCCGTGTATTATCTTACCTTCAGTAAGCGATACTAATTCTGGAACCTTTCCTTAGATGCTCCTGCAGTTTACGAAAATCATATTTATCTTTTCTATCTCTGATCTGCGAGGACCAAGCTTCTCTGAGGTCACTGTGGCTGATTTGATGGGAGGGGTTCCCTGACCTAAAAACGCTCCATGTGTACCCCACACGTACTCCGCTACACTAGTAGCCGCTTCTTGCGTGTAGTGCACGCCTCACCTATTAAGGGGAACCCTACAATTCTGCACCCGTTAGCGGAGGTCGAGAAATTCGCATCCGATACCGTCGCAGAGTCGTCTGAGCCCCTGGTTTAGACCTTCCACTCTGCTCCAAACCAGAGGAACGCGATCAACCCTGGGTGCGGTCCTACAAATAGACAGCTTAGCCTGCACTCCGCGTGCGTTGCTAGTTGCCTCCACCAAAACAGCCAGCCTCCGAAGCGGCGAGGCGTCATTCGTGCCGACATGTGCCACTACAAGCAGCTGGTTGCACCTAGTGCGCTCGATAGCCGCCGGCATGGCCTCCTCCATGTGTACTGCATTACTTATTGAAGGCCCCTACCATCGCAGTTTGATAGTTTCTTGAGAGACAAAATGTCATTCTTCCAAATAGTCTTCTTCCCTTTCAAACGCCTACGTCACATTATCAGGAGTAGAATTTAATTTGTGGTACTATGGAAATTTTTGCCAGAACAAATTGTTTAAAAATTTTCTCCCATCTTTGTTTTACTTTTTGGGAAGCTGCGTTACGGCTCTTTCTGTTACCTAAACAATTTCCGGGGAGTAATACTGAATAACTAACTATGTTATTCATATCTTTTTATATTATTTAATGTTTTATTACTTCGTATTTATGACCTGCATCCTCCAGATTTGATTCATTCATACATTCAGAGGGTCTAAAGTTTGTTATAGCTCGAGGATGTGTGTTCAAGCTAAGAATTTTTCCTCTCTATTGTAACAAGTGCTACTGTATGTGTGTAGTACGTCTTTTATTAGACATTGTGCTGGTTTATTTGATCAAAGGGGCAAAATGTGCAAATAATACGTGTACGATTTCAAGACGCTGTCTCGCACCGGGCCTTACTTTAGTGTCTCATGTCTCAAGCGCAGTCGTCGTTAAGAGCAAAGCTTCCGGCGAACTGTTTCATATAATTTACTATCCGATATATTTTAATTCGAGTTATATAATACTTACAAAGCATGTGAACCACTAACACGTGACGTGTAGAGCTACTGTATATTAGAGGCCGCAAGGACAAAACAACTTTCGATTTTTTCCGCTTATCCACTCTTTCCACTACAGCAAGCGTTGTCAGCTTACAACATATTCTTCCTGAACAGCTATGACACCCCTAGTCTTTCTACTTCAAAACTTTCGAAACAAGTTTGTCCTTTCTTGCCACTAATTACTTCGTGCACTGCCATCGCTTCATTACTGTACTGGGTTACTTAAGAGACTAACGTATGCTCTACAGGGAAAATACATTTCTTTCAGTCAATAAAATTTTATTCCAGAGTGTTGTAAGCTCTAGATGCAACTGATCGTTACCAATCAGAATTTAGAAATGGAATTTATGAGGATGGAAGTGAGTCAGACAACTGAGATTGTGAGAGATTCTGTGTCATAGTCTACATCTACGTCAATACTCCACAAACGACATTTGGTGTGTGGTGGAGAGTACTTTGTGTACCACTGTTACTTCCCTCCCTTTCCTGTTCCAGCCGCGAATAGTTTGCGGGAAGAACAATTGCCGGCCAGAGTGGCCGTGCGGTTCTAGGCACTACAGTCTGGAGCCGAGCGACCGCTACGGTCGCAGGTTCGAATCCTGCCTCGGGCATGGTTGTGTGTGATGTCCTTAGGTTAGTTAAGTTTAAGTGGTTCTAAGTTCTAGGCGACTGATGACCTCAGAAGTTAAGTCGCATAGTGCTCAGAGCCATTTGAACCATTTTGAAGAACAATTGCTGGTAAGCCTCTGTGTGGGTACGAATATCTTTAACTTCTTTATCATGGTCATTTCGCGAGATATATGTAAGAGAAAGGAATATATTTGTTGACGCTTCTAGAAACGTACGTTCTCGGAACTTTAACAATAAACCACACCATGACGCAGAATGCATCTCTTGCAGTGTCTGCCAATGTTCTTCTTTGGATCATCTCTACATTGTCTATCAATCCTATCTGGTACGGACTTCAGACTAACGACCAATATTGAAGTACTGGTCGAATAGGTGTTTTGTAAGCTACTGCCTTTGTTGATGGACTACATTTCCTGAGGATTCTTCGAATGAATCTCAGGGCGGCATCTTCCTTACCCGCAATTAATTATACGTGATCGTTCCACTTCAAGTCGCTCCGTACGCATACTGCTAGGTATTTTATGGAAGTATCTGTTCCCAGTGATTTCTCTACTATCGTGTCTTCATAAAGCATCTCTCCGTTGAGAATGGCATGCTGTGTTCTGTTACTGCTCATTACAGTCACACGGTTGCTAAGATATTCCGTACGCTCGTATTCGCTCATTAGGCGGCAGTGCAGAACTGTATCAAACATTCTCCGGAAGTCAAGGAATACAGCATTTACATGGGCGCTGGTACCTTCTGCTTTCTGGTCTCATGGACGAACAGAGCGAACTGGATTTCACAAGATCGTTATTTCTGGACCCCCCGTTGATTCCTACAGAGATTTTCGGTCTCCAGAAATATAATACGAGTGCATAAAACATGTCCCAAAATTCTGCGGCGGACCGACGTCACAGATATATGCCTGTAGTCTCGTCCGAAGACCTTTTTTGAAAACTGGAGTGACTTCTTTTTCCAATCATTAGGAACGCTTCTCGCTTCAAGATACGTACGATGCATTGGTGCTAGAAGAGGGGCAAGTTCTTTTGCATACTCTACGTAAAATCGAATTCATACCCCGTCAGGTCCAATGGCCTTTCTTCCGTTAAGGGATTTCAGTTGCTTTTCTACCTATTGCTCACTTATTTCGATATTTGTCATTCTGTCGTTCCTGCGACGATTTAAAGGAGGAACTACAATGCGATATTCCCCTGTGAAACAGTTTTGGAAAAAGACGTTTAGTATTTAGGATTTTTTTGCGTTGTCCACCGTTTCAGAGCCATTATGGTCACAGAGTGTGTGGACGCATGGCTTCGATCCGTTTACTGATTTATCATAGGATCGCAACTTCTTACGATTTTGTGCCAAGTCGATAGATAGAATTTTATTTTCGAATTGGTTGCATGCTTCACGCATGGCCCTCCTTACGCTGATTTTGGCTTCATTTGGTTTTTGTTTGTCTGTGAGGCTTTGGCTAACTTTAAATGTGCAGTTTCTTTTGCTTTTGTAGCAGCTTTCTAGCACGGTTGTCGAACCACGGCGGGTCTTTTCCATCCCTCAAAATTTTGCTCGGTACATACTAGCGTACTGTACAAAGAATGAAATTTTCATGTTAACCCGTCAGGTAACCTGAAATCTGTTCCTTGTCACTGTCGCTAAACAGAAAGATCTCTCTGCCTTTCTTTGTATTCCCATTTACAGCCATATTCAGTGATTCCGTAATGGTCTTATGATTACTGATTCCGAATGAGATTTTGCCGAACTTCATGACTTACGGGATTTGCAGTTCACATCTATATTGCCTCGTGTCTCCATCGCACTCGTCGTGGTACGTCCCATTGTGATAACGCGCACACTGAGATCCGCTGTTGTCGGCGGTCAGTACCTGTTTAAAGGTGAAAGTTCTTCTTTCTACTTTTTGGCGGCGGTGGCTGTATGAAATTTTTGTTGTAAGCTTGGTCGATTTCTAATAATGTTCGCTCCGCATCCCTTAATATAACTTGTAACAATTGCAGATAATTTGGAACAATTCAGAGCCACAGCAGACAGCGACTGCTGCTGTGACTTCTCACTCACCGCTTCTATATATACATATATTTCAGAAATTATGTTTCTCGGCAACAATCTGGTGCCATTTTTTAATTCATAATTAGCTTAAGGAAATAAATAAAACTGGCCTGCAAAATATTTACAAGACTGACACAGAACTGACATTTGTTAATGAATAAGAGAACTACCTATCACGGAAAATGCCTACCCTTCACAGTTGACTGCAGCACAAAATGATGCTCAGGATAAAACAGTGCATGTTCATCGTCCAGTGTTATGCGAAGCACAATTCTTGAATAACGTGTGCGGAACAGTTTGCGCAGGAGAAAAGTCTGCAATGTAAAACAGTGGCAAAATGAAGCGAAACGATCTCTGCAGAGAATACAAACTGTAAGTATCCGAAAAGAGCTTCACAACAAGATTCTCTACTTCGATTAAGATTGGTCGACGTCAGGAACAAAGTCCAACGAAATTTCAACGCCATTTATCTGCGCAAGTGGGAATTATGAGATAGTGCTGTCAAAACATGATCAAAAACTACATGCGTCTATATCCTTACAAATTCACTGTTGTGCGTGAGTTAAATCGTTCTGCCGGTGGTTTCTGATTGACGTGAAATGAAAACTTCTGGATTCCTAGTTATTCAGCTCTTCAGACGAAGCCTGGTTCAATCAATCCGTGTATGTGACCCCTCAGATCACACATCATTATGCATGAGAAAGTCATCGTTAGTGCTTTGAAGAGCTCTTGCACAATTTTCAGTTTCAGGTTTCGTGTGAAGTGTCTGACTTCCATATTGTAAAGCGATTCTTTCACCAAACTGTTCATGCTAACCTATTTGTACAGTAACTGTTTACTCTATATGTGGGTCAACTCACAGAAGATAAACGATTGTATGAATATTGTCAGGAAGATGGACCATCAGCTGACACCGCCTTGCAGCCTTATCACGAGTCACTGACGTGACCAGTGAGGAAAGGAGCCTCACCAAAGGCAGTGCAGTAGCCTGATTTGCCTCCTGCTGATTTTTTTCGTGTTGAGAAAATTGAACAGTAAGGTGTGTTCAAACAACCGTGATATGCTGGAAGAACTAGAACAGAGCACTGAACACGCGTCAGTCTTATTGCAAATATTTTGTGGGCTAGTTTCATCTCGCCCATCATATATAATTAAACTTTCCCAATAATTAGTTTCTAGGTCCTTTCCTCCCGTTAGTTAACAAACTGTTATTATTTGTTTAGTACAGTTTATTTTAAGTATAATTGTAGCATTTTTTCTGACAGTTGGGCATTCCCTTTAAACAGTACTTGTTTAGAACACCTCAACATTGCGTTGGCGCACTTTGCTATTCTTGTGCGCTTTGTAACCCAGAGGCTGTGTAGCGCCATTCTCTTGGCGAACGATAAAGAAGTATTCGTAACGGAACAAAACAACAAACAGCACCCCTTGTAGATTCAGAAATGAAAATAGTTCTAACGGCATGATCAGATCAGTCACAACACATCATCTAGTAACACGTTACCTAGGTGCTTCGATAATAGAAAAAAGTGCCGCAGCAGCAAGTGAAGTATGTGGGGGAATGTTCGTAGTAAAATGCGACCCACTGAGCTTCTGAGGCGAAATTTTCACTCATGTCTGATACGTGAATCCCACGTGAATAGTTTTTAACCAACTTTCAGTCAACACTGAGATAACACTACCGTTGGTATCAAGGTACACGTAAAACCTTTACAGAATTTAGGGACGAAGCCCATTTTCGTTGCGCCATGCCAGAGTTCTTCAACACTGGCGAAGTTAAGAGAACAGTCAATAAAGAATACTCTATAGTTGTGAGAACCGAAAGGAACTAACAGAATGTACTAAATTAACGCATTAGGCTTTCCAGCTATATGCGTAGCTTCTTGCGCTGCTCAGTTATCACGTAGAAATCACAGTCCGCCACAAGAAACAAAAAACGTGAAGTTTTGAGTGCTATTGACAAGGGATTTCAGATCGATTCCGTACTTCTGGATTCCCGGAAAGCTTTTGACACTGTACTACACAAGCGGCTCGTAGTGAAATTGGGTGCTTATGGCTGGATTTGTGATTTCCTGTCAGAGAGGTCACAGTTCGTAGTAATTCACGGAAACTCATCGAGTAAAACAGAAGTGATTTCTGGCGTTTCCAAGGTAGTGTTATAGGCCCTTTGCTGTTCCTTATCTATATAAACGATTTGGGAGACAATCTTCACAGCCGTCTTCGGCTGTTTGCAGATGACGCTGTCGTTTATCGACTAATAAGGTCATCAGAAGATCAAAACAAACTTCAAAACGATTTAGAAGAGATATCGCAATAGTGCGAAAAGTGGCAGTTGACCCTAAATAACGAAAAGTTTGAGGTCATCCACATGAGTGCTAAAAGAAACCCGTTAAACTTCGGTTACACGATAAATCAGTCTAATCTAAAAGCCGTAAATTCAACTAAATATCTAGGTATTACAATTACGAACAACTTAAATTGGAAGGAACACACAGAAAATGTTGTGGGGAAGGCTAACCAAAGAATGTGTTTTATTGGCAGGACACTTAGAAAATGTAACAGATCTACTAAGGAGACTGCCTACACTGCGCTTATCCGTCCTCTTATAGAATACTGCTGCGCGGTGTGGGATCCTCACCAGATAGGACTAAATCGAAAAACTTCAAAGAAAGGCAGCATGTTTTGTATTATCGCAAAATATGGGAGAGAGTATCACAGAAATGTTACAGGATTTGGGCTGGACATCATTAAAAGAAAGGCGTTTTTGGTTGCGACGGGATCTTCTCACGAAATTCCAATCACCAACTTTCTCCTCCGAATGCGAAAATATTTTGTTGACACCGACCTACATAGGGCGGAACGATCACCAAGATAAAATAAGGGAAATCAGAGCTCGTACGGAAAGATATAGGTGCTCATTCTTTCCGCGCGCTATACGAGATTGGAATAATAGAGAATTGTGAAGGTGGTTCGATGAACCCTCTGAGAGGCACTTAAATGTGATTTGCAGAGTATCCATGTAGATGTGGAAAGACAAAGCTCATTTAATTTGCCAACTTCATTTTATAGTGAAAAATGTCCAACGACTTTGCTCTGCAAACCTGAATTTCTGCTGTAGTTTTCAGCCAGAATGGATATTGAAACGGTGTAATAAGATGCTATGCCTCCTTTTATACCTCGAAATAGAGAATTCGTAATGGATGCTATCCTGTTCCAAATGATCTTCTCGTCTCCGCGGCAATTTTGTAACGACATAGGGGCAAAGTCTACTGGTTATTAGTGACACCGTGTAGTCTAAGCAACTGGAGCTGTTGTTATCCAAGACGGCCTCCCTGCAGGACAGAGCGGCGGGGCGGCACCTGCCCCTGCGGGTAGAGGCGCCCGCAACACAGACGTCAGAGCCGCCAGTAATTGCCTGACGCTGCGCCCACGCGCCAGTTTCTCCCCACTTGGCCAGGGCCGCTACGCTGCCCGTTCCCCCTGCATTCAGCTGCGCCACGACGTCCACCGCATCAGTACTGGTTCTAAACGACGACCACTGACCATACCAACTGAAATGTTCCGCTTATTATCCCTTACAACGACTCTCCGTTTCGATGTAGGTTTGTGTTCCGATAATAACATCACATTACATTACGCGGACTATATCCTATGGATCCTAAAGGAAAGAGTTGGGACAGGTGTACTGTTTCTCCTGGGTGGACATGAATGTGAAATGTATAGATTAAATTATTTTACGATAAGTATTGTACGAGTAACTTGCGAGTTTTACCAAGGAACAATATACAGAGGGGTACAAAAAATGTAACCACTGTTTACAATTTCATAACTGGCAAATTAATTGACAGAGTTGTCTCATCTTTGGTAGTGTAATAGTTTGTAGTTCCGACAGTCGCCACACAAGCGTTGTATTGCGTTGTTTTGTTTTGTCAGATAACAGTCGCCAGATAGTCAGGGTTTCGTTCTTAGTTACACCTAGTTACTCGAGTAAACATGGCTGGCGCAAGGCTTACATTCGATGAAAGAAAGTCAGTTTTGGAGTGGTATTTTAAGTACGAAAACATTAATGAGGTTCAACGGCAATGGCGAAATGAGTATCAAACAGAGCCACCGACACGTTTAACGATTCGTCGCATTCGAGACAAATTTGAAGCCGAAGGCTGTGTTAATGATGTACACAAACGACGATCTGGACGACCTGTAACAGTAACAAGTCCAGATATCTCCCGTCGTGTGTTACAACAATTCATTCGCTCACCACAAAAGTCTGTGAGACAGTGTGCCCGTGAAACTGGGATGAGTCGCTCAAGTGTTCGGCGAATTTTGAAGACAGCAAAGTGGAAGTATTACATCCCACGATTGCTACACGCAAAGAACGAGGACTACCCAGATCGTAGAATGGAGTACTGCGAATGGTTTACTATCATGGTGCGCAACGATGAAGAGTTTGCAGAGATTATTGTGTGGTCTGATGAGGCACAGTTCAAACTCAATGGTACAGTAAATCGCCACACTTGTATCTACTGGGCCGCCGAAAATCCAAACGTCCATGTAGACAAAGCCGTGAATTTGCCAGGAGGAAATGTGTGGTGTGGGTTGTCTTACCGTGTCTTGATTGGGCCATTCTTCCTTGACGGCACAGTTACCGGTGAGGTGTACCTTCAGAAGCTTCAGACATCCATTTTACCTGCCATCCGAGACTTGTATGGAGACGGAAGAGTTTACTTTCAACAAGATGGTGCCCCAGACCACTACCAAAATCGTGTTAGGGCGTATCTCGACGAAAATCTACCAGGAAGATGGATAGGCCGTAGAGGTGCTGTGGAGTATCCACCACGTTCCCCAGACTTCACTCCTCTGGACTTTTACCTGTAGGGAACACTAAAGGACGTCCTTTCTCGACAAAAGCCACGCACATTGAATGAACTTCGAGAATCCAATGTACATTCATGTGTAAATATCCAACTGAACACGTTGTAGTCAGCAGTTCGTGCTGCAGTTCGGCGGCATCGTTTGTGTGTGGATGTTAATGGTGACCGTTTCGAACACCTACAGTGATATCTTTAAGTTGGACTTTAAGCTACACTTTCACCAAAAATGAGACAACTCCGTCAATTAGTTTGCAAGTTATGGACTTTTAAACAGTGGCTACATTTTTTGGACCCTCTGTATTATGCTACAATGTATCCCTATTCCATGGAATTGAGATTCTGTGTTAGAACTCTGACCTCTTTCAAAAATGGTTCAACTGGCTCTGAGCACTATGGGACTTAACAGCTGTGGTCATCAGTCCCCTAGAACTTAGAACTACGTAAACCTAGCTAACCTAAGGACATCACACACATCCATGCCCGAGGCAGGATTCGAACCTGCGACTGTAGCAGTCGCGCGGTTCCGGACTGCGCGCCTAGAACCGCGAGACCACCGCGGCCGGCTCTGACCTCTTTCGTCATTACTATTCTTCTTCTTGGCTTATGATCTGGACGCGAACCGTAAGGAGCGTTTAACGAAGGTTCATCTGGCTGTATCAGCCAATGTAAGTTATTAACAAAACTGAAAATAGAGCTGTTTGTGACTTAAAAATTGTGTCCGTGTTGAAATCATTTGTAATCCTAAACCTTGCTTGTCTAGAGTAGACATGGGCCTTAACAGAAATTCTTTTGGCTCATCGTAGAGACGTGCGCCGGTTAGAAAACTAAACCTTTCTTTCAGATTCTACGAGCCTGGCGGTCGCTGCAAATAATTTAATAAGATTCACTTTCAGATTTTCTCAAAGTTGCGAGATAACATCCCAGGCAGGAAGGCCTGGTCACAGGATTCTAGTTCTGATATAAGATTTTATTTGCCAAAGCTGTGCTTGTTATCCTATATTGGGAATCAAGACGAAACCACGATTTTGAGTTAATTGTTAAACAAATGAGTATTTACAATTCCGTAGCCCCTGAGAACTGAGCCAGTTTACTGAGTGCTTATACGCATCGGGATAAATTAAAACAACATATTACGCTGTTAATAATATTCCTACATTAGTTATTTCTCTTTTATGCTGAGCCATTGCATTAATGTGTGTTTCTTTTTCATATAAGTCACGGCTCATATTCATTTTATTACATTACAATCATAGTAAAGAAAAAGAGTTACACAACAATTTTTATTTTATTACATTAAACAGGGAAAGAAGTCTAATACACACAGTAACTAACTAGTTCATTAACTAGGGTGACGTTAAAGTTACGAAATATATTAAAGTCTTCTGGTGTTGATGGATTATACGAGCGGCGTTCAATAAGAAACGCAAAACATTTTTTTTCTTAAAGCAGGTTGGTTTTATTCAGGATTCCGATACACACCACTCTTTTTGCTACAGAACACTGTTTTTCAACGTAATACCCACTCAATGCAACGGTCTTTCGCCATCTTATGAGAGGGATCTTATGCCCACATGGTACCGCTCTGCTTGTCGACGTTGGAGTCAACGTCTTGCTGCATCAACCACCCCTATCATCCACGTACTGCATCGCGTGGAGTGCATCCTTCATTGGGCCAAACAGATGGAAGTCGGAAGGTGCGAGCTCCTGGCCGTAAACCTTAAGGTATTCCAAGCGGTGGACGAGTGTGTCAGCACACACAATAATTAATGCAACCTTTTTTCTGTAAGCAAGTCAGTTTCGTTCAGGATTCCAACACAACATATTAGTCCCCACTCTCTTGGTTACAAAACCCTATTTTTCAACATAATCTCAGTGCGACGGCCTTACGCCACCTTACTGGGAGGACCTCTATGCCCGCATGGTACCACTCTCCTGGTCGTCGTCGGAGCAAACTTATTTCCGCACCAGTAACCTTTGCTGCTTTCTGCGGAGCGCATCCTTCACTGTGTCAAACAGATAGAAGTCGGAAGGTTCTTCTTCATAGGCTTCTGTTAGGCGGCGAGGAACCCAATGGACACACCTTTGAGGTCGCCAACTGGTGGACGACTAAGTCAGCGCTACCAAAAGAGACGTAACGTTGTGCAATGAGGAGTTTTATCGTGAACCGTTGATCACCTCGAATGAGAGTGTCTGCACGTTCCAACATTGCTAGTCACTGTGGCACGCGGGAGATCGGACAGTAATGCGCGACCGTGTTGCAACGATGATGATGCCTCGCCCAACGACTCATCGTACTTTTGTTCACTGCCAGGTCTCCGTAGACATTCTGTTAGCGCCAATGAGTATCTACGATACTCTGGTTTTCCGCCGAAAGAAACTCAATGACAGCTATCTCCTTGGAACGCAGCTCTGTTACAGACGCCATTTTGAAGACTTGTATAGCGCTGCTACCTATCGGAACTTCATGAAACTATAGGGCATGAAGCGGGAGTATTTCACGATGTCCCACAATAAAATTCCATTTTTTCAGCCGAAACTGCCGAGAAAAATGTATTGCATTGCTTATTGAACGCCCCACTTACTACAACAAAACACATTAGTTTAATTAAGGGTCTCTGTGAAGTGTAAGGACATTACTTCCCAGACATCAGGACTCGATATACTGCAGCATTAGTGAAGAGTTTCGTAGCATAAATTAAGAATAAAGAAAACACAACAAATAAAACAATGTATAAATAAATGCAATAAAGAAAACAATCATCCTGCATCATAGCAACTCAGCGTACAGGATTTTTAGAAACAATTAGTACGTGCTTCAAGAAGAAGTTGTATCGATATTTTGGTTAAAAATCTCCGTAGCAATGAATCTCCCATTTTCTGTCTGAGTCGAATTACAGCTGCTTCAAGTTGATATGTACAGTTCCGACGGGTGCGGTACATCTGAGGCACATACAGTCATTTCATTGTGTTATTTAGTTGAATGTCTATGATAATGAAAGTACAGAAATCAATGAAGCGCGTTTTTGCACGGGTTGAATTTTCTGACTTGGTATTTGTTTTCGGGTGTAATACGGCAATGCTGTTCCTGCTTGTGAAGCAGAACAGTACAGACTATCTCATAATCATAGAGTAACGGCACTGTAAACGAAGAATATGAACAAGTACTGGTGTCCTAGACTGAAAAGTAAATTCTGTAATATGTCAGCATAATTTGCATCCTTTTCCTTTTCAGGAGGTGCAGCAATACCACAAAGACGGTGAATTCAACAACTGAATAAGCGCTGATTAGTTACATTCATGTTCCTTTTTGACGAAGCTGCTGTATCTCACATCGGTGGTGAGCTGAAATCCAAATAGTATTGTGAAGGCATAATGCATTATCACTTCTTTTCATGTAAATGCGCAGTTCCAGAAATATCTTATAGGATTGCTTGGTATCAAACGAGCTGCCGCTACTATTGGAAGAGATGTTTTTCTCCAACAGGCCTGGGCATGTTCATTCAGCGTGATTGAGTCTCTATACGTTCTACAGGCAACAGGCCTGGGCATGTTCATTCAGCGTGATTGAGTCTCTATACCTTCTACGCCTCAGGTGCTACACACAGTAACTCTGACGTTTCCTGTCCAGTTTTTCGGCTGACTGATCACTGCTAGTGACTACCATGACCATGGACGCTACGTCCTTAAACGTCTGTCCTCATGGGGTTGATAAAAAATGAAATCTACTAAGTATTGCAGACTCGGTTGGGTCACTCCCTTTATGAGAAGCCTTAGCTTCACTCTGCCTCGTTAAGGACATCTTATGCTCCTCTAAGGATATGCTTTCTGCTCCTTAGTGAAACAAAGATCCTAACAGCGAATGAGTATAAAAAAGCAAATGGAAGTAATTTTGCTTGACAGCTCCACTTTGTAGAAGACGTTTTTGCATGCACGCGCGCGCACTTGTGTATGTGTGTGTGTGTGTGTGTGTGTGTGTGTGTGTGTGTGTGTGTGGGGAGATATATATATATATATATATATATATATATATATATATATATATAGAGAGAGAGAGAGAGAGAGAGAGAGAGAGAGAAAGTCTAAATACTTTGAATTCATCTGTTAAAAAAAAAAAAAATGGTTCAAATGGCTCTGAGCACTATGGAACTCAACTTCTGAGGTCATTAGTCCCCTAGAAGTTAGAACTAGTTAAACCTAACTAACCTAAGAACATCACACACATCCATGCCCGAGGCAGGATTCGAACCTGCGACCGTAGCGGTCTCGCGGTTCCAGACTGCAGCGCCTAGAACCGCACGGCCACTTCGGCCGGCCATCTGTTTAAACACTGATACACCGCAGTCTAGACTGCAAATAACACTTGAACGCCGTTGCTGGCTTACTGTGTTCTTGAACGACTCCAGATTCAGTCTGTCCTACAGCGATGGTCGCTAAGGTGTTGAACAACTCTGTGTGAAGGTAGCTCACGAGACATCACTGCAAAGAGGATAAATGCTAATTTGCGAATCATTGAATCAGATATGCGATCATGAATCCTGCGCATTGACAGCAGTGCTACTTGAGGTGGGCTTTAGAAGTGGAAATGTTTCTTAGTTTTCAAGCAAACCCACATAGTATGATGTAACAGGGCTGTGCGCAACCGGATGTAACGAGGAATGTGCAAAACGAAGGGTAACACTCCTGCAGTTTACACGGGCTCCCAAGTTCGTTTTACCAGAAATTCATTTCTCAATACCGTTTCTGGCTAGTCAAGTAAACACTCCAATATCGATTCTGGAAGTGCGGGTTTGTATGCCAGATTTCAGCTTCCACAATCGGTTTCCCACAACTGTAAACGCTCTACCGCATTTGTATTCTGACTGATTTATGGGATCGCTACTTTCTTCTTAAAGTGTTGGGTAATGTTGAAGAAGTTGTTTTACGTGAAATGAGGGAGAAGCACTAATGTTCGAAAGACAAAGTTCCTCATTTCTTTTATTTCACTGACGATAAGCACGTTTCATTTTATGAGACGGGGAGAGGTAAGTTCAAATGGTTCAAATGGCTCTGAGGACTATGGGACTTAACATCTGAGGCAAATTCGAACCTGTGACCATAGCGGAGAGGTACGTGAACCATTATAATTAACTAAATTGGGAAAATCGAACTGTGAAGAACCTTTATCCGGTGTAGATGGCTAATTTGTAATGAACTATTCCCACTCTTGCTTTTAATGGCAAAGGCTTTCGTGCACAAAAAAATGCCTGATGAAATATTCGCTAATTATGTGCACAGGATCAGGACTGCGTCTTCACTAATTACTAAGTAGGTTTTCTAGCTAGTTTATGATTTCTTAAACATTTATTCTTGACTAATTTCTGCACCTTCCTCGCTTTAAGAGTCTCCTGGCATCGATAAGGGAATCGTATTCTCTCATTATTAAAAGTCATCTTACTGATGAAATTCTAACAGTTGATTACGAAAGTACTTCAGACAAACCGATATTTGTTTAGACTAACAAAATTATTTCTGGCTCACACTAAAACAGGACAGAGAATATGGGTTCCCGAAATTAAATTTTGTCTTCACATATTGTGTCACACGTAAACTGCTTCCTTCATCCGAATGTTCGCCTGATATATCTGAGATATGGCTGCCCGACAGCTTATGTTTCACATTTCTCCAGAAATTATTGTTGACGCTTTGTGGACGCTTGTAAATCGCGTGGAAGTACACAGTGAGGCCTCTTTGATCCCTCGCCGCGACATGCAGATAGCTGGTTGCAACGCGAGATGATTTTGTATCTTACCCTGAAATCTGTTTGTTATGTACCTATCCATGGAGTAAATTTCAGTTACATGTATCCTCGTAGTTGTGTTAATGAGAGACGTTGATGAATTCCCACTTCGAGACTGCAGCACAACATTTGTCCCGGTAGATATTTAATATTACAGTTCTATAATGCTCACATATTCCATCTCCAAGGGGCTGCAGAAGTTTTCTTCAATTCACTAACCGAATGGGTACGGGAATACAGGTATAGACTATGTAGTTGGATAGCTAGTGCTCAGAGATCCCAAAACCGTGAATGGCAAAAGCTTCTCGTACTCGCGTTAATGGAACGACATTATGCATATGGTCGTAACAGTTAATAAAGTCGCGAAAAAAGCTCTCATAAAAAATTTGCCTAAGCTTTTATGCCTCGACGCGTGGGCACCTCCCTCGCGAAGTGCCTTACGGACGTTTTTATGCTTCAGTATTATGACCACCGCAGTCAATCCGAATGGCCCCCATCCCCGCGTGGAACAATCGAAAGTGTGAACGACTTAGTGCTGCTCTGTGTGGTTCCTTACAAACAGGAGGTACGTCGTAGGGACTTTCGTGCATGCTGTACGAGGAACTGGAAATCCGCGTTTTACTGTCAAGACAAGATCGACGAGACCAGAGTGTGTGAAAATGTGCGTTGAGTGTTGCGGTCGTTCCCGCCGATTGGTCGGAATTTCGGAGCCCGCTCTGAAAAGACGGAGCCGGGACCACGACGGGTCCCTACGGCGCATGCGCAGCCAAGACCCAGTTAACTTGGCACTCGGCTAATTGCGGCCAGACTGGGGTTCGTTCCGTCTTGCCGGCACGCCCGGCCCTGTTTGCTTGGCGCTAATGGAGATTGCCTCAAGGAAACTTCGACATTTAACAAGCGTTGTGGTACTTTCGCATTTCGGAGGAGAGGTTCTGCCTCACCGGCTCTCTCACTCCGAAATTACTTCGCCAATGAATAATTAAACAACCCTTCTCTATCTAGTTCTACCTGCCGCGCCCAACAAGAGCACCGCCCGTAATCAGTGTCTTCTCTTGAGTCTAAAAATCTACATTTAATTTATTCTTGTCTCTCAATCAAAAAGGCGTATCATTTTCATTCTCTCCCATAGACCATGATATTTACATACATGTTTCTAGTCTGCATAATGTCGGATTTGAGATTTCGACACTGTAGTTCTGCCTAGTTTGGGTACAGATTTACATATTTTAATCTTATTGTTCTGACGTAAGTTCTGTGTGCTTAGTACTCTTACATTTAAATGGTGTTATACAAATACGACTAAAAATTCTGTGAAACTGAGTATTAAGTTCAGTCGTAGGTTTGGTAGTTAAGATACAAAAACCTGTAATTATTTACTGGAAAATACATGTATAAGCGCGCGCCATTAACGGGAACACAAACCTGACAGTTTGTTTAAAAATGTGAAACTTGATATTTATTTTCTATTACAGCAGGTAACAGCAAAACAACTTATAATGTGCAATATATATAATTAACTACTGTACAGAATGCATTTTTTATTACGTACTTATCAAGATGCTACAAATGCTCATCAAAAATATATATCAAAATAAATAAGGATAAACAATACACTATTTCAGACCTCTACTTTCTTACACAGTCGGACGCATATGAAAAGGTGTTATGAAAAAAAAAAAATTAAATCTACTTGGTAAAAATACTGAATTTCCCCTTGAAATGCGTTTTAATGTTGAATTAAATTGGGAAATTCACGTACTCCTACTGAAACGGTAGCAAATGTGTCGAAACCTGCAATATTAAAAAAGAAAAAGTTTTTCTGTACCTTAGAAACATCGCTGAGAGGGAATGGTAATATCACAATTTTATGCAGATATGACCGTTTAACCTGTTTACAGTTATTACGGATTATTGCACTGTTTCAACCCTATAGACTATGTTATGAAACAGAGATTTACGTCAAAATCAACATGTTTGCTCTGAAACAGACATTTAAGTGTTTATCTGAGGGTTCATGGAACCATTTCAGACTATTTTTCGACCTTTCGTTCCACTCTCAAACAACATGTGGGAAAAATGAACACTTAAATCCTTCCGCGCGGCCTCTAATTTATCACAATGGCCCTTTCTCCCTTTGATGGTGTGAGTCAATAAAGCGTTTTGGTGTTGAGAGGAGAAAGTTGGTGACTCTAATTTCGTGAAAATAGCTCATTAAAACCATAAAGGTCTTCATTTTAATGATTACACTCCAACTCGCCTGTCATATCCGTGACATACTCCCCCTGTTTCGTGATAATACGCAACGAGCTAGCCTTCTTTGAATTAAATAGCCTAAAATGGTTGCTCGGAATGTCTCCTAAATTGTTTACTTAGATTGACAACAATGGAGGACTTTGTGGAACCCCGGACGTCATACTTCACTAGACGACATGTTACGTTTCTTCGTCGGTATCCATACGCTTTCATTTAGACGATTATACATGAAGTAGCAAACAACAACTGTGCTGTAGGTAGTGCCATGCGTCTAATATTTCTAACGTGTTTCATTATATTATAATGTCGAGAAATTTGGGAAAATTAAACGTTCTCAGAAATATATCTGTAATTTATCTGCTAGAGTATTTTAATGAGACAGATAGTACTGAACAACTGCCGAAGTCAACTGACTTTCATAGTGAAATATTAATGGGTTATTGCTTAGTTTAGCTGGACTAAGGCTTTTATTTGAGAGAAATAGAATATTAATTTCTAGGTTCAGCACTTTGATTATTGTTAAAGAAATTTCGTTTCTATTATTTTAATAAAACATATACATATTTTCTTGTAATTAAGTGACAGTCTAACGGCCCAAAGCTAATTACCAACGTTGTATTAATGTGGGGTGAGAAAGGCTTAGAGGGACTCATTGTGATTAGAAGTTCTAGTATTTGCTGCGTAGGCCACAAATGTGTTTGTAGCCCGGGTTTCACAGAGTGAACAAAACAACGCAGCTAACTCACGCAACGAGATAGGAACTGGCGTGGTCTAGAAGACAGCAAAATATTTGTAGATTTGTTATGTCTCCTTTTAATCACTGTCGAAAATTTGAAGAAGCGCCTCACATGTGTGTGTGTGTGTGTGTGTGTGTGTGTGTGTGTGTGTATTTGCACGTTTGTTAGAAAATCCCAACGATCGTAGGTAAGACCTACGAGAAAGTTTCTATGAGGGAAGATTTGTAAGTAAATTCGCCGAGAAAGTTTTTGACGTAAAGTAGTGTATTTAAGAAGATACCAAGGGGAAGACGTTCTTGATCGCAGCCTTTGCCTCAGCGCTGTTGACTCTAGTCTGTGTTCTCCCAACAATAGCTTCAAGACGTTGATCTTTCGCTGTTTCCGATATGAATTTCCTGCGTACTTCCGTACAATAAAACAGAAAAAAGGCAAGCATCGGAGACTGCTGATCTTTGCCACTAAATATACATTCTTTTCCTATGTTACAGTGGAAATTGAGGCCTATGCCTTCAGGACGCCTTCAGTAGCGTATCCCAGTGACAATTCCTTTGTTCAAGTATTCTAGGAGAAACGTCATTAGATTTAATATGAAGTATGGTTGCTTCACTCCTTTGAGTCTAGGTGGTAGGAGTAAATCATTCCAAATTCTGTCTCGAATGTCTTCAACAGTTCTGTTTCACAACTAGGAATAGTCATTATTTCAACCGTGACAACAGCTTGCTATCTCTAGGCACAAGGTATGCTGTACGGATCGTACAAGAGAAACTTCGAGAAACAATGCTTGGAGAAATGTTATGAGCTGATAACTCGCATTACACGATGGAAAAAAGTTTCAGGTGAACGTATGTCCGGATATGCTACGTTTTTTACTTATTATTAAAAGAATATTTCATGTGACATTACAAAAGTAAACAGTCCGACAATTGTTCCAGTTTTATTCACTACCGGAACAATAAGAAAAATGCAGTGATTTGTGCAAGACGGTCCTGCAACAGATTTTAGGATTCATCGGACGATGTCTAACATGACAAAAGTATAGAAACGAAAAAATAATTTCCAGGGCCTCCACGTTCCTCTACCTTGTTCCTTTGCAGATTTTTTTTTGAGGCACCAATAATTGTTCATTAGTTCTGTAAACATTCCAATTGGAGATAAATTTTATCATCGTGCCCAGGAAATGCATGATTTATCTTTACAACTTTCCGAGATCTTCAAGTGTTCACGATGCGACGAGTTACGCATGTACAAAAATCAAGAAAAGAATATTTTGAACTTTCTGTGAGATCTGATGATTTGAAGAGACTGAGATAAACTCGTACGAACTAGCAACTCCGAACAGATGATTTGCAGTGATTTAAAGTTCTCTAAGTTATAGGTCAAGAACTAGTCACTCCCAGACACACGCTGAAAGGAAAATTTCATTTATTTGGCCAGAGAACACAGCCCTAATTAATTCTCCAAGCATTTTTATACATCCTGTGTACTCACCACCACAGCTCATGACACAGAAATTTCTTTATGCGTTACGTTCTGCCGCCATCAGATGTCCTAAACACACAGAATAACGTGTCTTCAACGTACAATCTTAAAGTTAAAATGCAACAAACTTATACATCTCGACGATATAGGCTTGTCTCTCTGATAATAGCCTCATATTGTATTATACAGATTATACCTCATGGATCCTAAAGAGATGCGTTGAGATGAGGAAGTGAGTCAAATGCATAAAAGAAAATAAAAAATCAAATAAGAATAACTTTTTTAAGTTCATTAGCTATTGTGACTTGCTTAAAATATATTAATGTCTTTTGGGCATCACCCATACAGTCAGCCACAGATCATAAAAGACAACAATTATCCGTTACATCCATTTACACTAAACTTAGTAAATCATTTAAGTAAAATAACATATTTACTGTACTGTAATGTTAAAAAACGTTCTCCTTTACTGTATTCGTATTTGACACTGTGTTATAAAATTTTATAGGAGCTTATGTACTTCTATGTCTTCTGTTGCTTGCTGTAATAGTTTCTTGATACCTTCTACGGCAGCCGAAGAAAATGGGATAAAAATCTTCCTCATTGCACAATCGGATGAAGGAGATGTGACCATGTTGAGGCGGTAGAGATGTTGCCAGAATCTGAAGAGAAGTCGTGCCATTGTCACTATAAAGCTTCTCCTGTAACTGCAATTTCGGTACCAATTACATGGTAAGAGATTAGGTACCACTGTGGTATAGTGTCTCCCTTTAATTTCGTAGGACTGTGGGAGATTTTCATTCCATCGGGCCCTGATTATAGTCCTGATGGTATGAGAAATATCGTTCGGTGGCACTTTATCATAGAACAAGTGCATACAGCTTCCTTGGCCAGAGTATCTACTTTTTCCACTGTTCACTTTCATACATAGTATGTTGGTCATCTTATCTAGGTGGGAAAGCTCCTGCACGATGTTCTAGGTAATTTTTGGTATTTTTGTCGTCGTAGCATTTTAACAGCATCAATGCTGAGCGTGAGTCTGATAAAATTGTGATACTTTCTTCTCGCACTTTCTTTCGTACTTAAGTCCCTCTAAAGTCGCTATGAGTTCTGCAGCGATTATGGACATAACTTCAGTGAGCTTGAATTTGCCTCCTCTAGTAGTCTTCCTATCTGCAAATGCATTTCCTGCCCCGTCTTTTTGTACAGACCCGTCTGTGTAGATCTGTCTTGAAGAATTCCATGCTGCTGAGTTGTCAGCTAAAATTTTGTCATTCAGTAAACTTTGGCGGAATGAAACGTGCGTCTTGCTTCATCACGGAGTTAGAGCCGGGCGTGTTGAAGCAGCCTATGTTTTGGGAAGTGGCACATATTCACGGAAAGATCAAACATCATCGTAAAATTCTGCTAGGGGCAGTAGTTTCTTCTCAATCCAGTAGCTTCCCGCATTGCGTTCCGTAGCGAGATCTCTAATCTTTGTTAATAAATTGTCATTTAAGAAGTGAAAAAGTTTCAAGAGGAATTTGACGGTGATCTGTTTCCCGCGTAGTTCTACTGACATTTCATTTACTTCCGCCAGAAAAGCGTTAGTTTGTGTCGATTTGAATGCTTTATACTGGCACTTACCTAGTTTCTCAAGTATATTTAGGGTGACTTGAAGTTCTGAATAATATTAAAATCTTCTGGTGTAGATACGATTATATTACAAATAAATATATTAGTCTGTTATTATAGGTTATCTGTCTTGAGCTGACTGCAGTGTAATTAAAAAGAATTACACCAGACGCATTTCGCTTTTATTTACAAAGCATATTCTGTGGTATTCTGTAAATTAGATACACACGTTTGTACATTTATTTTTTGATTCTTTTAGGTTAAAAACAGCGTTTTCTTTGTGAAGTTAGCCTGTTAGCTACTTACGGTATTTCTTCACATAATCCGCACCTTCCTCTCTTGCTAACAGTGGTTGAAGTCGACAGGCTTCATTTCACATCTGCACCTGGCAGTTTTTGACATTTTGTGTTATTTCCTGCGCTGCAGAGTATTTATCAAAATGTTCAAATGCGTGTAAAATCTTATGGGACTTAACTGCTAAGATCATCAGTCCCTAAGCTTACACACTACTTAACCTAAATTAGCCTAAGGACAAAGACACACACGCATGCCCGAGGGAGGACTCGAAGGTCCGCCGGGACCAGCCGCACAGTCCATGACTGCAGCGCCTGAGACCGCTCGGCTAATCCCGCGCGGCAGAGTATTTATCATTGACTTTCTTAGCTGTTTTTCATTCATCACTGCTGCAGTGTTTATGCCCATTCGTTTGTATTCGTTGACGATGTGAGTATTGCCAACCTATGAAACGCTTTTGTGTGTGTGTGTGTTTGTGTGAGAGAGAGAGAGAGAGTTAGTGAAATTGTCTTGCATATAGGTAGAGACGTGAGACGGGTGGTGGTTTTTTTTCCTCTCCAAGGAGGGGTGGGGGGAGGAACATCAGTGATTGTGGGACAGATCTGGGAGGAAATGGTGATGATAAATGGAGCCTGTGGTTTTATTTGTACTTTTAAGATTATGTTAAGTGGTAAATCAGTTTAAAGAGTGTGTGGTTTGCCAAATTGATCTGATCGTTTATGAGTTGTTTCTTTTCTCTTATGGATCCTCCCCGCCCCTCTCCCCCCCCCCCCCCTCCTTGGAGAGAAAAAAAAGACCACCAGCCCTCTCACGTGTCTACCTATTGCAAGACAATTTCACTAAATCTCTCTCTCTCTCACACACACACACTCACACACACACACACACACACACACACACACACACACACACAGAAAATCGTTTCATAAGTTGGCAAGACTCACAACGTCAACGAAAACAAACGAATCGGCATAAACACTGCAGCAGTGATGAATGAAAAACAGTTAAGAAAGTCAATGATAAATAGTGCAGCGCAGGAAATAACACAAAATGCCAAAAACTGCCAGGTGCAGATTTGAAATGAAGCCTGTCGACATCAACCACTGTTAGGAAGAGAGGAAAGTGCGGACTATGTGAAGAAACACCGTAAGTAGCTAACAGGCCAACTTCACAAAGTAAACGCCGTTTTTAAACTAAAATAATCAAAAAATAAATGTACAAACATGTGTATCTAATTTACAGAATACCACAGAAGATGCTTTGCAAATAAAAGCGAAACGCGTCTGGTGTAATTCTTTTTAATTACATTGCAGTCAGCTCAAGACACATAACCTGTGATAAAAGATGTTAACAGCTACTGCGGAAGACGGCCACACAAACAAACGTAAAATACATTAGTTTTAATGGTCTCTGTGAAGTGTAAGTATTTTATTTTACGGAGTTAATGCAGTGTTCGTCAAGAATTTCCTGACAAAAAATTGAAAATAAAAAAAGGTCCATAAGGACATAGGTTGTTCGGGACGTAAAGTGACGTAGGATTGGCAGTCACAGCATCGCCATCCAGCTGATTATCACGACCATAGTCTCTTTTTGTTCTATGTCCATTGGAGACAGCGAGGTGGATTAAGAAATAGCCCGTGATACTAGCAATCGGAGTGGTCATTGTCTTCTTTACGTTGCACCTTTATCACTACGTATAACAAATTCACTACATGTCTAGAGTCTGTATACAGCAATCTCCAGTCAAGCGAGAAAATGTCGCCATAGCTACGTTCTCAAATGTCGCCGTACAAAATTAATTATTTCGCACTCATTTTTTTAATAGAAAGCAATCCGAGATCATTCTGTCTTGTCGAACTAGAATAAGTTTAAATTTTTTGACATATAAATTTACATCACAAGCATACGAGGTGCCTCAAGAGGAAAGTTATATATGTTGAGTTAAAAAGTCCTCATGAATTTGTGTCCACGTTTCTGTGGGTGTAGAGTTACGGATCGAAAAATAAAGTTTTGAAAAGTTTTACAGGTGCAAAAACTACATTTTCCATAATTCTTCACGATATTACGTAAGGCTTCTCTATCGATGTTATTATATACTTCTGTCACTTCACATTTCCCATTCCTGTTGCTATATTTGTGAACGCTGCTGTTATCTTCAAATTCTGAACTATACAACATCAGTATCTATATCTTCGGAATCTACCGAACAATGAATGGAAAATGTCACTTCGCATCAATATTAACAACCATTCGTGCTATTCCATTGCGTACTGAGCGGAGGAAAGTGAATGACATTATCTCTCGGTACTCGGTGCGATCTATGTTGTCTTTTTCTAATAATTTATGGGCGCAATATGCTTTTTCGTCAGCGCTGAGAACACGATTGACTGTGTCATTGGTTTAATTTTTAGGGTTCCGCACGTCAGTCGGTAAAAACGAAATCGTAATAGGATCACTTTATTGTCTGTCTATCTGTCTGCCGAGTGTTAAAAACCCTTTTCCTCAGAAACGGGTAGGCGTATTAAGTTGAAATTTATGTCACATACTAAAATCTATGGTCCCTTGGCGATGTAGAAATTTTTAGCTTCTACGTCAATGCAATCAAAACATACGGCCATTTATGTCACATATTTTGATGTTGGTAAACTCTTCTCATTAGAACCTGTAGGATACTTCCCGTTGACTTAAAATCATGAAAAAAGCCGAAGATAGTTAAGTTGTAATTATATAACTTAAAAAAATACTTTTTCGCCATTTTTTATCCGTCTGTCCACCCGTCTTCTTCAGGAACAGATAGACGCATCAACTTCAAATTTATGTCACACACTAAAGTTTACAGTCACTTGTCGGTACAAAAAATTTAAGCTTCTACATAAGCTTCTACTTCAACGCAGTCAGAAGATGCGACCCTCTATGTCACATATTTTGATATTTTACTACTATCGATACTGATACCCAAAAATCATCGAAATACTCGATTGCCACGATGTTGAACTGTCTACATACATAATTAAGTTTTCACGAAACCGTCTGTGCGCAGGTCCCACTTGCAATTTTCCGGATTTTTTTTTTTTTTTTTTTTTTTTTTTTTTTTTTTTTTTTTTTATATATAGGGTGACGCTGCTAAGTGGTCTACTGACGACAGTCCAGTCTCTTTTAAGATTGCTCTCCGTTGGCAGCTGACCTACTAAACACTCAAAGGCCGAACGCTGGAAGGCGGTAGCCAGCCGGCCCTCCGAAGGGAGGGTCCGCCCCCAGCCCAGCGCAGCGAGAGGTTGCTGGCGTCTGGAGGGCCCTGGCGGACAACGCCTCCGCCTCCTCCTCGCGCGCCAGTCCTCGCCTTTTTAATTGCACAAAGTTATGAAGCGCGCGTTTTTAATGTGCATATTTAAAACTTCATTAATTCTGGAGCAGCCGGCGGAGGAGGCGGAGGGCCGCAGGAAAGAGGGCGGCTTTATTAGACTCGGCCTCGTCTCGACAGGTGCGCCGGCACTAAAAACAAAGCATCTTGTATCTGGGGAGAAAATAACGACGCCCGCTGCCGTCATAACGCCAAGAGCCAATTTAACTTTTTACGGTTTTAAAAAACGCGGTGTCTGCGCAGCGGCATAAAGTTTGCTCAAGAACGGCCGCCTCGGAGTGGCTGGCAGCTTTCAGCCGCGGCCGGCAGCTGGCGCCTCGCCGCCGCCTCGCCGCCTGGTGGCCCCTTGTGCGCGCCCCGGGCTGCCCTAATTAACCACCGACTTTGTCATTCTACTCCTCTGATTCCGATGTTATTTCTGCGAAACAGTCCTCTCACTGCCGTTGTCCCAGGGAAAGGTTAGTGAAACTCGGCAGTAATCTTTCGACTCACGGGCACCACTCGTTAATGAACGCTGACTTCTAGACACGGCGTTTCAAGACGAAACAAATATACTTCAAGAGAAAATCAAATGTAAATATATAAACAACGGATTCTGGAAAACAACAGTCTGAAACTGATGGACATACACTCTAATGAGAAAAATAAAAAAATAAACGATGGACCACTAGGGAATTTTCTGAATGGGATGGAAATCGGTAGATGTGACGCACATGTGCAGACAAACAAACGATTAAAACTGAGCAAGTCAACAACTCGTTGGTCTACCTTTGGCCCTTATGCGAGTACTTATTCCGCTTGGAATTGATTGATAAAGTTGTTGGATATCCTCCTGAGGGATATTGTCCCTTAGTCTCCCCAAATGGTGCGTCAGATCCCCAAAATCTCGAGCTCTTGAAGGACTCTACCCATAATACTCCAAACGTACTCGGCTAGGGAGAGGTCCGGCGACTTTGCTTGCCAGGTTTGGCAAGCACGGAGGCAAGCAGTATAAACTCCCGCCGTGTGCGGACGGACGTTATCTTGCTGAAATGAAAGCCAAGGATGGCTTGCCGTGAATGTCAAGAAAACGGGGCTCAGAATATCGTCGATGTACGGCTACGCTGTAAGGATGCCACTTCTGACAACCAAAGGGGGTCCTGCTATGAAAAGAAACGGCACACCAGACCATCGCTACCGTCTGTCGGACCATATGGTGGGCGACAGTCGGGGTGGTTGGTATCCTACAGCTGTCCGCCGCGCATCCCGACAAGTCTTCGACCTGGTGTCTCATCGACTAGATTAGAATTGTCTTCAGTGATGCGTCCCGCTTCTAACTGAGCCCCGACTACCAGCGAAGACGTATCTGGAAAAGCCCCGGACAGTGACGGAATACCAGCCTCACTGTCGTCCGCCATACGTTCCAACAACCAACGAGAGATCGTTCAGGGCGCCAATTAGACAGAATTTGGCACGACATCCCGAGGGTAGATCAGCGCTTTACTGTTTTTCTCAGTTTGTGAAGCTCAGTCTCTTGAATAAATCGTCCATTTTTTATATTGTAGTTATTTGTTTGTCTGTACATATCTGTACATATACATCACAGTTAACGATTTCTGTCCCATTCGGATAATTCCTCCGTGGTGCGTCGTTTTATTGTCTTGGAGTGAATGAAGAGCGCAACATATAGTATATTAACAGATCGTTCCACGTACACTACTGGCCATTAAATTTACTACACCAAGACGAAATGCAGATGATAAACGGGTATTCATTGGACAAATATATTATAGTAGAACTGACATGTGATTACATTTTCGCGCAATTTGGGAGCATAGATCCTGAGAAATCTGTACCCAGAACAACCACCTCTGGCCGTAATAACGGCCTTGATACGCCTGGGCATTGAGTCATACAGAGCTTGGATGGCGTGTACAGGTACAGCTGCCCATGCAGCTTCAACACGATACCACAGTTCATCAAGAGTAGTGACTGGCGTATTGTGACGAGCCAATTGCTCGGCCACCATTTACCAAACGTTTTCAGTTGGTGAGAGATCTGGAGAATGTGCTGGCCAGGGCATCAGTCGAACACTTTCTGTATCCAGAAAGGCCCGTACAGGACCTGCAACATGCGGTCGTGCATTATCCTGCTGACATGTAGGGCTTCGCAGGGATCGAATGAAGGGTAGAGCCACGGGTCGTAACACATCTGTAATTCAGCTTCCACTGTTCCAAGTGCCGTCAGTGCGAACAAGAGGTGACCGAGATTTGTAACCAATGGCACCCCATACCATCACGCCGGATGATACGCCACTATGGCGATGGCGAATACACGCTTCCAATGTGGGTTCACCCCGATGTCGCCAAACTTGGATGCGATCATCATGCTACTGTAAACAGAACCTGGATTTATCCGAAAAAATGACGTTTTTCCATTCGTGCACCCAGGTTCGTCGTTGAGTACACCATCGCAGGCCCTTCTGTCTGTGATGGGCGTCAAGGGTAATCGCAGCCATGGTCTCCGAGCTGATAGTCCATGCTGCTACAAACGTCGTCGAACTGTTCGTGTAGATGGTTGTTGTCTTGTAAACGTCCCCAACTGTTGACTCAGGGATCGAGACACCAATTGCATATTCTGCGAACAGTCATTGGATCTCGACCAACGCGAGCAGCAATGTCGCGATACGATAAACCGCAATCGCGATAGGCTACAATCCGACCTTTATCAAAGTCGGAAACGTGATGGTACGCATTTCTCCTCCTTACACGAGGAATCACAACAACGTTTCACCAGGCAACGCCGGTCAACTGCTGTTTATGTATGGTAAATCGGTTGGAAACTTTCCTGATGTCAGCACGTTGTAGGTGTCGCCACCGGCTCCAACCTTGTGTGAATGCTCTGAAAAGCTAATCATTTACATATCACTGCATCTTCTTCATGACGTTTAAATTTCGAGTCTGTAGCACGTCATCTTCGTGGTGTAGCAATTTTAATGGCCAGTAGTGTATCTCATTGACAGTTTCCCTTGACAACCCATGTTGAGAAGTGTTGCCACCAAATGGAAAGGATTTCGCAGCTTTTTTAGACAGAAGCAGTGATGAAAATTGTTGCTGATGTATATAACATCGCCTTAGAAGTTGAGTTGATGACATATCAAGGAGAACAAAGAAGAACCATGTCCTTCTACAGAGCCAGAATGACATTTGGCCGGTAATCTCTAGAATGTCGCGCCAGGAGAACACCTCACAGAGTCCTCTGCTCCTCTTAGCACAACGTCGTCGTTGGAGCAAAGGACGGCGATATACCTATTTAGGTATATCAGTGGATTAAATCGGATGCGGGACCTGGAGCTGACCCGTGATTTAATGTTATTGTGTCTTGTGGCGTCATTCGTGTACTAGCAGAGGTAGTACAGAACATTTCGTATATTCCATTTTGGAATGTAGGTTGTGGTAACAGACAGATCTGCACTATAGTTCCAGTTCTAGGTTAGGTTGAAACACGACAGTTTCTTTGTGAGTTGGCGGAATCAACGAATGTGATATTACTAGAACAACTAAAGTTCTTTTTATGACCCATGTTTTATACATACTCGATTTCGATGAGTGGTTCATGTCCCCCATTTGGTTGATGTCACTAATCAAAGCAGGTGAGTAATATCGGGAGATTCAGTATTTCCAAATTGTGACAATGGAAGTTGGACCGGTATGATACAACTGAACGCAAACCAAGCCGTTGGTCAGGTATTTTACCATAACGGTCTGAAACAGTGAGTCGCAAGAAGAAGCAAGCTACCTATTAGCAATCAGAATATCAATCGAGGTGACCATGACCGAGATGCAACAGTGGGCAAATAGGAGACGACTCACTTCGCAGAAGATGGAATCGTGTACTGCTGCCGGTACTCCAGTAAGCTGGACTGATCGAGGTGGCGCATTGATTCTGACGTGGCTCGCATTCGTGAGCAGCGTCCTGTAATTTAGATAAACATTTTCCGTGGTTTAGCTGAACCACTTAAGACGAATATCAGGGAGGTTCCTTTGGAAAGGACGCATCCGACTGTCTTTCTCATTCGTTATCCATTGTTTTTACATCAATCTCCAACGATCTCATTGTGGACAGTACGTTAATGCCCAATCTTCCGGGCCGGCCGCGGTGGCCGTGCGGTTCTAGGCGCTACAGTCCGGAACCGTGGGACTGCTACGGTCGCAGGTTCGAATGCTGCCTCGGGCATGGATGTGTGTGACGTCCTTAGGTTAGTTAGGTTTAAGTAGTTCTAAGTTCTAGGGGACTGATGACCTAAGATGTTTAGTCCCATAGTGCTCAGAGCCATTTGAACCATTTGAACCCAATCTTCCTTCCTATTACCTCTAACTGCGTTGCAATTCTGCATTAGCGTATGTGGCTATTACTGGGCGATAATTAATCCATCGTCCTTTTCTTTTGAGTAATAGCGTGATGGTGCACCACGTCGTTGCCGGATTCTCATCACACGAGATTGTTCGCATCAGCGTGTAGTTGCTCATTGCCTACATGTGTCGTTTCGGCGATATGGTCATCTTGCTCCCAGCTTTCCAATTGCCACGCTGCGCTGTAGGTTAATCAGTTATTTGTTATTAAATCTCTGTTTGCTACGAGACATGATGCATCTTAATAAGCACTGTAGGAGAGTCCGACTTTGCCATGATTGCTTCCAGACTAGTCAGTGAGCTGCAATTCGTTCCCGGCACATTGTGGCAGCAACCAACGCACTCTGCAAGCCATCGGAAGGCCTAAGAGAGCGGGCACAATGCATCGTCGTCTTCACCATCATCATAACTATTTTGAGTCGAAGTAAGTCCTCTCAGATAAGAGAATGACTTCGAATAGAGGATGATTTTAGTGACCCACGAGCGTTTCATCACAGAGATTTCACAGGTTTCTCACGTGTACAGGTCCACTGTCAGCGATATGATTGTGAAGTCAGAAGGACGTGGATACTCTTAAAACGATCATCGCTGCAAGGGACCTAAGAAACTGATTGATATGGACCGCCAAATTGAAAAGCGTACTATTTAAGCCAGTTGCCCCTCTTCATATGTAAGTACTGAACATGTCTTACCCCACAGGTACAGAACGGTAGCTGATTGTCTTACCCCACAGGTACAGAACGGTAGCTGATAATACGACCCGTTGACAGGCGATGTGTCTGGGCAAAAAACGCCATCATTCGTCTGTGGGAGAAAATTTTATGGAATATGGAATGACAAATCACATAGAATTCAGATAGACACGTTTGGGACATTCTTGGATGACTTGTGTACAGTAGTTACTTAAGAGATCTCTAATGACCGTGAAAGTCGCTGATAGGCGTGTGAAGGTCTCCTGCTGATATTGCTATTTTGCGATCAGTAGTTTTTATCGGCATCAAAATTAAGGCACATGTTTAGGAAAAAAATTATAAATTCCCATACTTTGACAGCACTTAAGAATGGAGTCATTTATGAATCTACGTGATAGTAGACCCTTCAAGAACACAGCGACAATATGGAACATTGCGAGAATATTTGCCGGACTGTGCTAGTTGACAGTCGGGTGTGATTGTCGTTGAACATTGTTAGGGTTAAGTAGAGAGTCAGTTGCGTGCTAGATCAGTTCTTCCAAAATCTGGTTGTGCGCTATTAGTTACACGATTCGCGTCACTGTGACAGAGACGGCTGGGTATCCGACGATTTTCGGCCACCCCAAGCTGAAAGCTCAAATTTATACAGGCGGTAGAGGACCCCAATGGTCAGAAATCAGTATTTCAGGCAGTTCGAGGTATTATTGAGTGACTCGTGTGAACCGTAATTTTGTACACTACTGTTGTTTCACGAACAGTTGCCTACCGTATCGACACTGGTGGTTCGACCTCGACAAACAATAAAATGTTGTCTGCGATGTATCCACTAACAGTTGTGTAACCACGTAAATACTACAGTCTACAGTTTCATCGTCTCAGTATGTTATTGCCAGAATGGCAGTTAATTGTAAATGTACGTGCTGGGCTTCATTCAAAAGTCGTGTCTATTGGAAAGAGCGATTTTTGTTGTGTTTAAAAAATTACTATTGGGAAAATACAATTTTAAACATTACATTGATATCGCTCCAGAGATTACCATCACTTATTAGACTTACAGATTTGCAAGTTAACAGCAGCGATGATCCAGCGGGCTAACTGGTTAAAGGTGGTTTGCTAAACTCAGGAATAGAACCTGATGTAATTGCTACAGATATTCGATCTTTGCAAGGTGTTTCAAAGAAGGAACTGGAAGCAACGCTCACGATAATTTCTGTAACTTTTATTCACTTGTCATAATGACATTAGGGTTGATTATAAATTGTAATTAAACTGCAATTTCATTTACGATTCACTTGCGTGTTTTATCACACATATCATATTCAGTTAACATTGCAGAATCCAGCTGCCAAATGTTCTGACTGCTACAAGAATATTTCATCAATAAGTCATTCCTTGTGTCACATTTTGTGAAAGCGCACTCCAATTACGTTTTTCTCTGAAAGCCAATCTAGTTTTAGGTTGAGAAAACCTTTTTCTTTCTTCGTAAATAGACTAATGTTTTAGTTAAGTGTTCGAATCTCTGAAACCTATTGATAATTAGAAACAAATAATAATTCTTTATAATAAAAAACTGGGAACTCCAATACAATAACTGTATTTGGCTTTGTACATGTCATACTGGAACCTTTGGAGTTACTGGTAGTATGAAAACATGGTACCGATACATCTAATACGTAAAATTTTTAGTAGAGAAAATGGGATTTAAAGGCACTCGATGAAAATACAAGAATATAATATTACACATAGACAAAATGTATAATTCATTAATAGGGAAATGTTTACAGTTGATTTTGTTCCTTCCCTTAGCCTCCAGAGCAGATGAACAGTTTTCAGGGGCTGACATTTTAAGCTTTCTTCAGTACCATATACAGGGTGTCCCAGCTATCTTGTCCACCCAAAATATCTCTGGAACAATAACAGCTTTTGGAAAACGACTTACACCGGTATCAATGTAGGGTTGGGGCCCATGAATGTACATATTTCTAAAACGAAAGCATATGTGTTTTTTAACACAAACTTATGTTTTTTTAAATGGACCTCCTATATTTTTTCTTGAGCAATCCATAGCATGACAAAGCACATACACAATGGCGTTGATTGCATCGCAATATTCCCATTACATCCCGAGATATTGAGACGCGAAGTTGACGCTTGAAACACCCGACATGCGCTGCTAGCGCACGTCCTGAGGCTCAGGCGTGAACCCCATGCTGCCCGTGTTCGCGATGTGATTGACATGTGTAATCACACCTCCATACTTATAAAGAGGGACACTTACTTGTCAATCACATCGCGATTACGGGCAGCATGGGGTTCACGCCTGAGCCTCAGGACGTGCGCTAGCAGTGCATGTCGGGTGTTTCAAGCGTCAACTTCGCGTCTCAATATCTCGGGATGTAATGGGAATATTGCGATGGAATCAACGCCATTGTGTATGTGCTTTGTCATGTTATGGATTACTGAAGAAAAAATATAGGAGGTCCATTTAAAAAAACATAAGTTTGTGTTAAAAAACACATATGCTTTCGTTTCAGAATGTTTCCAAATGTGTACATTCATGGGTCCCAGCCCTACATTGATACCGGTGGAAGTCGTTTTCCAATAGCTGTTATTGTTCCAGAGGCGTTTTGGGTGGAGAAGATAGCTGGGACACCCTGTATAATACATCGAAGAACGAAAGAAAATAATAGTTTTCCCGAGTTAATCTTTCCTAATGAATTAAATCGAATGCTGAAACAGCACCCTCAACGTGCTCTACTAACCTAAATATCCAAAAGCACCTTTCGGACTGACGCAAAGGATGATGGTGTCAATGCCTCTGCCCTGCTTCTGAATCAGTTTTCCACTGTCCATTTATTTGGAGTCGGTTTGTCATATACACTCCTGGAAATTGAAATAAGAACACCGTGAATTCATTGTCCCAGGAAGGGGAAACTTTATTGACACATTCCTGGGGTCAGATACATCACATGATCACACTGGCAGAACCACAGGCACATAGACACAGGCAACAGAGCATGCACAATGTCGGCACTAGAACAGTGTATATCCACCTTTCGCAGCAATGCAGGCTGCTATTCTCCCATGGAGACGATCGTAGAGATGCTGGATGTAGTCCTGTGGAACGGCTTGCCACGCCATTTCCACCTGGCGCCTCAGTTGGACCAGCGTTCGTGCTGGACGTGCAGACCGCGTGAGACGACGCTTCATCCAGTCCCAAACATGCTTAATGAGGGACAGATCCGGAGATCTTGCTGGCCAGGGTAGTTGACTTACACCTTCTAGAGCACGTTGGGTGGCACGGGATACATGCGGACGTGCATTGTCCTGTTGGAACAGCAAGTTCCCTTGCCGGTCTAGGAATGGTAGAACGATGGGTTCGATGACGGTTTGGATGTACCGTGCACTATTCATTGTCCCCTCGACGATCACCAGTGGTGTACGGCCAGTGTAGGAGATCGCTCCCCACACCATGATGCCGGGTGTTGGCCCTGTGTGCCTCGATCATATGCAGTCCTGATTGTGGCGCTCACCTGCACGGCGCCAAACACGCATACGACCATCATTGGCACCAAGGCAGAAGCGACTCTCATCGCTGAAGACGACACGTCTCCATTCGTCCCTCCATTCACGCCTGTCGCGACACCACTGGAGGCGGGCTGCACGATGTTGGGGCGTGAGCGGAAGACGGCCTAACGGTGTGCGGGACCGTAGCCCAGCTTCATGGAGACGGTTGCGAATGGTCCTCGCCGATACCCCAGGAGCAACAGTGTCCCTAATTTGCTGGGAAGTGGCGGTGCGGTCCCCTACGGCACTGCGTAGGATCCTACGGTCTTGGCGTGCATCCGTGCGTCGCTGCGGTCCGGTCCCAGGTCGACGGGCACGTGCACCTTCCGCCGACCACTGGCGACAACATCGATGTACTGTGGAGACCTCACGCCCCACGTGTTGAGCAATTCGGCGGTACGTCCACCCGGCCTCCCGCATGCCCACTATACGCCCTCGCTCAAAGTCCGTCAACTGCACATACGGTTCACGTCCACGCTGTCGCGGCATGCTACCAGTGTTAAAGACTGCGATGGAGCTCCGTATGCCACGGCAAACTGGCTGACACTGACGGCGGCGGTGCACAAATGCTGCGCAGCTAGCGCCATTCGACGGCCAACACCGCGGTTCCTGGTGTGTCCGCTGTGCCGTGCGTGTGATCATTGCTTGTACAGCCCTCTCGCAGTGTCCGGAGCAAGTATGGTGGGTCTGACACACCGGTGTCAATGTGTTCTTTTTTCCATTTCCAGGAGTGTATTTTGTCGGTAAATGCTGCAGCAGCTTACTTTTTTCATTAACTCGCATTTGCTGTTAAAATTTACTGTCTTATCACAAGGACACGAACGAAAGAGACCGTACGTTTGGGTGAACACAATAACAATGTGTAACTTGCGTATTCCTTTATTGTTGAGTTAGCGATTCACACATTATTGTCCCAGATTATATATGCATGAGATCAAGCTCTCAGGCTAGCGCCGTGTACTGTTCACCATATCAGAAAATGGTAGGTTGCCTAGCCTATTGATTGACGATTTTTTTTATACAGGATGTTACAAAAAGGTACGCAAAACTTTCAGGAAACATTCCTCACACACAAAGAAAGAAAATATGTTATGTGGACATGTGTCCGGAAACGCTTACTTTCAATGTTAGAGCTCATTTTATTACTTCTCTTCAAATCACATTAATCATGGAATGGAAACAGATAGCAACAGAACGTACCAGCGTGACTTCAAACACTTTGTTACAGGAAATGTTCAAAATGTCCTCCGTTAGCGAGGATACATGAATCCACCCTCCGTCGCATGGAATCCCTGATGCGCTGATGCAGCCCTGGAGAATGGTGTATTGTATCACAGCCGTCCACAATACGAGCACGAAGAGTCTCTACATTTGGTACCGGGGTTGCGTGGACAAGAGGTTTCAAATGCCCCCATAAATGAAATTCAAGAGGGTTGAGGTCATGAGAGCGTGGAGGCCATGGAATTGGTCCGCCTCTACCAATCCATCGCTCACCGAATCTGTTGTTGAGACGCGTACGAACACTTCGACTGAAATGTGCAGGAGCTCCATCGTCCATGAACCACATGTTGTGTCGTACTTGTAAAGGCACATGTTCTAGCAGCACAGGTAGAGTATCCCGTATGAAATCATGGCGGTGAATCGAGGAAGTACAGTACATACTGACGAAACTAAAATGAGCTCTAACATGGAAATTAAGCGTTTCCGGACACATGTCCACATAACATCTTTGCTTTATTTGTGTGTGAGGAATGTTTCCTGAAAGTTTGGCCGTACCTTTTTGTAACACCCTGTATACGAAGGTCGGCCTTACGAAATGCAAGAGTATTGCAAATGATCAACATTTCGTATTATGACTAGTCCAGACCCACGACAGGGAAACTAACGCGCCGCATAAATAGACACGAAGGCACAATATTATTTGACATCGTAACTGCCGATCAATCAACTGGAATCAGTCCCTGTTATGAAATGTGTTATCTGTCCGGTGCGATTTAAGATTGAACGACTGAATAAATCTAACTGTGGTGAAAGTAGGTTGACTGAAATTAGCTGGGTATAACAGTTCATCAAAGTAACATCTCATCCAAGCAAGTGTAACATCTGTCTATGCAACTATGTCATAACAAATCGATTCATTCATGAAAGAAGTAGCTTAAAAAAAAAGTACGTCCTACCGATTCTTGTGTTTTACGTCAATGTAGTACTAAGCCGGATTAATCGAAGAGTTAACAGAGATTCGAAGAACAGTTGCACAACTCGTCACTGGTTTGATTCGTCACCATAAGTCAGAGAAACACTCAACAATACTCAACGAAGGTTCAGTAAACATTTTTAAAAAATTAAAAATATAGGAAGATAAGAATACGAAGCACAAAGTGCAAAGTGGTCTTTTGCATTCGTTAACTATTTCATAATTACGACACTTCTCCTGTACACTAATAAGTGAAATCTTCGTAAAAGTGTATGATAAGTCTATAGTTTCATCTATGTGATTCATGTGATTATGTGAGAGAATCATGGAAGAGGGCACCATTCGCGGCACACCTACACAATGAAAGGACGTGATTTACTCACATCACCTGTATATCATAAATTTTTCGAGAGCCTGTCATTATGAGATTCGAGAAGAAATAATAAGTGTAAAATATGTCGTCTAATTTTCTACTAAATCATACTACGTACAAATGCCAAGCCGATCGTCAACTGTCCAATAGCTCACTCATTCTATATTTTCGTCTTTGACTCCAGTTGTGAGGCGTCCTTAATGTGGACTATTTTCAAAAGCAGTACGGCCTCTGTTGAATGTAGCCACCTTTTTTCCTTAACTATTGAAAATGTAGGAGTAGACTCGTCATAAGCCTTCATAAATCTACACCAACTTTGGATGAATGTATGTTGGTAATTATCCGAAAAAAAAAAGGATTTTCGTGGTAGTTCTGTACTTCACTTTAGCCATTTGAAAGAAGCAGCTCCAACGCGACTACTTTACAAAGCCGTATATACAAAATCTACATATATCTTTCTATGTGAAGTGCACCAACATTACAAAAATAACATTTCACTTATATCAACGCTATCCTTGTGTCAGGCAAAGGCCTCTTCAGTTTTTTACCTTCTGAAAAACATAGAGAAAGAACAAAATATTGTTTAGGTGCCAGTGACATGCATTATGTGATCAAAAGTATCCAGATACCCCCAAGAACATTCGTTTTTCATATTAGATGCATTGTGCTGCCACCTGCTGCCAGGTATGCCACATCAACGACCTTAGTAGTGAGGGAGCAGAATGGAGCCCAACGCGGAACTCACGGACTTCGAACGTAGTCAGATGATTGGGTGTCACTTGTGTCATACGTCTGTACGCGGGATTTCCACACTCCTAAACATCCCTAGGTCCACTGTTTCCGATGAGATAGTGATGTGTAAACATGAAGGGACAGGTACAGACAAAAAAAAAAAAAAAATGTACAGATCGACTTCGTCTGTTGATTGACAGAGACCGTCAAAGGTTGAAGGGGGTCGTAATATGTAATATGCAGACCATCACCCAGAAATGCCAAACTGCATCAGTATCTATGATAGTTAGCCGGGAGGTGAGAAAACTTGGATTTCATGGTTGAGCGGCTGCTCATAAGCCACACATCACGTCGGTAAATGCCAAATGACGCCTCGCTTGGTGTCACGAGCGTAAACATTGGACTATTGAACAATGGAAAAACGTTGTGTGGAGTGGCGAATCACGCTACATAATGTGGCGATTAGATGGCAGGGTGTGGGTATGGCGAATGCCCGGTGAAAGTTATTCGCCAGCGTGTGTAGTGATAACAGTAAAATTCGGAGGCGTTGGTGTCATGGTATGGTCGTGTTTTTCATGGAGGGGGCTCGCACTCCTCATTGTTTTGCGTGACACTATCACAGCACAGGCCTACATTGATGATTTAAATACTTTCTTGCTCCCCACTGTTGAAGAGCAAGTCGGAGTTGGCGATTGCATCTTTCAGTACGATCGAGCACCTGTTCATAATGCACGGCCTTTGGCGGAGTGGTTAATCGACAATAACATCCCTGTAATGGACTGGCCTGTACAGAGTCCTGACCTGAATCCTCTAGAACACCTTTGGGATATTTTGGAACGCCTTCGTGCCAAGCCTCACGGACCGACATCGATTCCTCCCCTCAGTGCAGCGCTCCGTCAAGAATGAGCTGCCATTCTCCAAGAAACCTTCCAGCACCTAATTGAAAGTATGCCTGCGAGGGTGGAAGCTGTCATAAAGGCTAAGGATGGGCCAACACCATACTGAATTTCAGCATTACCGATGGAGGGCGCCACGAACCTGTAAGTAATTTTCAGCCAGGTGTCCGGATACTTTTGATCACATAGTGTATGTTTGTAATAGTCCACTCAACTGTCATTACTTATAATATTCATATTTTCATTATATTATCGATCTCTGTGTTTTCAGTTTTCGTTGTCAATGGTACATATGATTTGGACAGACAAATCTATGAGAGTGGATATTATTTAACTCCAAAAGCTAGAATGAATAGTTCACTCTACAGTAGACTGAGCCCTTCTTTGAAACGCGGTGGCTGATTAAAACTTTGTAGCGGTACGGGATTCAAACCCAGAACCGTACTGCTGCGAGCAGTGTTCTAACCGACAGAGTTCTCGTGGCGAGACTCGGGACCCGCCCTAACAGCTTTACTTCCGCCAGTACCTCTGTTTCACCATCCAGACTAAGTTTAAGTTGTCCTGTATAGCTTGCGAAACTGGAACTCCTGGAAGAAATGATACTACGGAGAAATGGCTTAGCCATAGCCTGGGAGAGTGTTTCTAGAATGAATGATTACTATTGTATGTGTGCTGTGTATGTGTGGCCACCAAGAGCAAGGTTCCGATTCGAGTCTCGGACCGGCACACACTTTTGATCTGCTAGGGCCTTTTAATTCCAAAATCGATAACAAAATGTAAATATCAAAGTCATAAATAAAGGCAGGTGTCTGGAGTATTCAAAACGTATATTATTTGAACGACCAAAAGACTTGAACGGAAAGTGTGCACGTGTACACACACACACACACACACACACACACACACACACACACACACACAGGTGTTATTGTAATTTCCCTCGCTATTTCTTATATAGGATGATAAAAGTCTGAAGAGATTGTCAGGGTGTTACAGGATAAGTTGTGATGAGAAATAATTGTTAAGAAAAGTTTAGAACGATTGCGCCTCTTACGCCTTAATTAGCATAGATCTTAGCCAATTAGGCTGTTGCGCGCCCAAATTGAAGCTGCCCGCCAGAGACGGTGTCGCGAAACGTGTTGTTCGTTTACGTTATTGCAGTGGCTGTGTTTTCAGAAGTATATGCATGCGTGTCCGGAGGAACAGGAACTGCGGCGACAATAGCTGTTATGAAATACGTGTAATGTATTCGCCGTTGCAAATATGGACAACCATGAGCTGTATAAGGGAATTACAAAATTGAAATTGAAATTTTGTGCCGGACGTGGACTCGAACCCGAATGTTCCGCTTATCGCGAGCGGTCGCCTTGCCGTTAGACTATCCGAACGCGACTCATGACTAGACTGAAACTTCCAAATGTCGTCAATCATATGTCTACAAGTTACTGGCTATCACTGTTAGCATTCAACCGCGATTCTTATACATATATTTTAACAACGCGTTTCAAGAGACAACGCTCTCATCATCAGGTTGTAAAGTCTATGTCATGAAATTAAACGGACAAAAAAGACAAAATACCATCACAAATACATAGACTTTATAACCTGATGATGAGAGCATTGTCTCTTGAAACGCGTTGTTAAAATATATGTATAAGAATCGCGGTTGAATGCTAACAGTGATAACCAGTATAACGACAACTGCTACCTCGACTCAGTAATGGATTATATTAAATATGTCTACAACCTGTACTCGTACATCCATTATGTATAGTCACCCCCCACAGGGGAGACATCTTTTTAACACAAAGTTGCTTGCTTGGTGTCTACGGATATATTGGATATACAAATGCGAATACATTTTATATATTTCATGACACCTGTCTGTAGTCGCTGTAGTGCTTGTCCTGCTTGCCCCTTCGGACATGCACGTATGTCGGAAGGAACATTACAGTGTACTTCTGAATAACACAGGCACAGCAATATCGTACTTATCTGCCGACACGGGGTAAGCGACTTTTCAATTAAAATGTCTCCCATGTACGGGAATATACATAATGGATGTACGAGTACAGGTTAGACATATGGCTGACGACATATGGAAGTTTGAGTGTGACCTTGAAGCGTGTTCAGATAGCCTAATGGTATGCCAGCACGGTAGCTCAGTTCGGTCAGAGAGTAAGCTATCCTCTGTAATAAAAAAAAAAAAAAAAAAACTGAGTTAATGGATCAACGATGACCATGAACAAGCGTCATGGGACGTCCGCCTCGTACAAATAGAACGAACAAAATGAGATAAAAAAATGGTAAGGCGATAGCTCGCGATAAGCGGGTTTGAGTCCCGGTCCGGCCCAAATTTCCACCGAGCGAGGTGGCGCAGTGGTTAGACACTGGACTCGCATTCGGGAGGACAACGGTTCAATCCCGCGTCCGGCCATCCTGATTTAGGTTTTCCGTGATTTCCCTAAATCGCTCCAGGCAAATGCCGGGATGGTTCTTTTCAAAGGGCACGGCCGACTTCCTTCCCCGTCCTTCCCTAATACGATGAGGCCGATGACCTCGCTGTCTGGTCTCCTTCCCCAAACCAACCAACCAACCCAAATTTCCACTGTCATCATTCCATTTTACAGCTGATGGTTGTCCATATTTGAGATTGGGAATACATTTCATGAATGTTCTTCGTTTGGTTTCCAAAACTGGACAAGAGAGTGGTGCGAAAGTTGGACGTGGGATGGTAGTAAGGATTGAACCCGAGCCAAAGACTGAGCAGTCTCGTATGCTATCATGAGACTGACACTAACTATATCTGGCGGTCAACTCGAATTTGCGCGCCTAATGGCCTGATCGGCTAATTTCAATGCTAATTAACTCGGAAGGGGCGCAACGTATCGATTTTTTTCTTAACGGGTATTTCTGAGTAAAACCTCCATGGAATATACTTACATTTTGGGTTGTTTGGAGGGAAGAGACCAAACAGCGAGGTCATCGGTCTAATTGGATTAGGGAAGGACGGGGAAGGAATTCGGCCGTGCCCTTTGAAAAGAACCATCCCAGCATTTGCCTGGTGCGATTTAGGGAAATCAAGGGAAACCTAAATCAGGATGGCCGGACGCGGGATTGAACCGTCGTCCTCCCGAATGCGAGTCCAGTGTGCTAACCACTGCGCCACCTCGCTCGGTGGAATATACTTACAAGATTTTCACACTGTTTCTAACCACCCTGCAAAGAAATTCGGTGTTACTGAAGCATAACGACGGTCGTTCTTGCCACACGTCATCCGCAGATGGGTTAGCAAGGGAAAGCGAGACTCATGGTAAGGAGTTAACGTTGGCTTGAGGAATGCGAACGTAGACGCAGACGATTCATTTTTTGGACCAGACGTTGGACATCAAGTCAAATGGTGTGACTGAACCGTGCGTGGCTCGTGTTCGTGCCTTCTCTTATTTAACGCCCCGTTTTTATCGTACTGCCGCCTCGTTATGTTAATTTTCAATTATTGGTGTCACTGAGTTGCTGCCTTGCCTGCCTTGAGCGGCAGCAGCAGCGCTTATTGATATAGGTCCTGCCGTATTATCTTTGCTGGACTGCTATTACTTCCTGGTCGTCGTGTGTCGTCCAACGAGTTGCAACGCGCCAGCAGTGCAGTTCGTACCGGGCAATGAAATCAGTTGGAATGCGTCAGCAGTGGAGTTTTGACCTGGCAGTCGGACAGTTGGGACGTGGCAGAAGTTCGGTCGGATTGGAGCAGCAGTGAGGTTCGGATAACCATGACTCGCCCGACCGTTGCCGGCACACATGGCTTCAGTGGGGACGGTCTTGGTTGATCGTCGGTTGGTCGTCTTACCGGACGACCTGTATTTGGCCGGCGATCGCTTATGGGGTGGCTGTGTGTGCCAACTCGTGATTAGTCCTTGTTATTGCACAGTCACTGCCGTTAGCATTGGTCACGTTCTTCGTCCAAGTGTTTGTGAAATTGTGTGTAGCCTGTGATGTCGACTGCCAAGTTATTTTAGTGCTGTCTCCGTGCTGATGGGTAGCAGTAGGACTGTTGGCGCAGTCGCGTCGTAGCACCAGTCGGGCATGCAGCGCCAGGGAGGCGCGGATAGCCATCACTCGCCGATGGTTGCCGACACATATGATTTGAGTGGGGGACGACTTTGGTTGATCATCGGTCGATCGTCTTTGACTGCCGTTAGCAACGTCTAGTTCTTCGTCCAAGTGTTGGTGAGTCTGTGTATAGTTTATGTGTCTCGACTGACAAGTTAATTTAAATGTTGGTGGCGTACTGGCTCTGAATTGGTTGGTTGGCGTGGAGTAGCGAGGTAGGACAGGATAGCCATGACTCGCCCGACGATTGCCGATATATTAGAGTGGCAACGACTTTGCTTGGCCGTTGGGTCGGTCGTCTGATTAGACGACGTGTATTTGGGTCGTCCACCGCTTATAGTTTGTCTGTGATCTGTTCTTGTTGTTGTTCCAGTCCCCGCTGTTGTCATCGTTTGAGTTTTTATGCAGGTGTGGAGCGGAACTGATCTTGATCATTGGTCTGTTGACTGTCGGTTGGGTTGCCGTCCGACTCAGAATGGTTGGCCCGGCTGCCTGTTTCACCTAAGCGAGCGTTAGTGTTTGAATTCCAGGCCGACCCTCGAACATCTGAGCGCCCTCGGGTGTACTGCCTTTTTTCAAAATTTGTTCTTGTTGTTTGCACTTATATGGCTTCTAGCCGATTTAAAAAGAATTAAGGTTGTTTTGCCCTTAAGGCGTTAGATTCTTTAGCCCTTCAGTCTAATTTAAAGAACTGTTTCACCTAAGACCTTTGGCATTTTAAAGTTTTTAATGTTGTTGAATTTTCAGTGTTGGAGCTTCAGCCGATTTTGAGTTTGAGTTGTTTTGCTTTTAAGGCATTCAGCCTAGGCCAAGGAACAATTTCAAGTAAGGCCTTTGGTTTAAAAAAAATTAATGTTATGGAGGTTTAAGTGTTAGGCCTTCAGCCGATATGAATTTAACTTTGCTCTTGAAGTATCTGATTCTTTGGACCTGTTTTAAGATAAGGCTTTGCCTTTTAAATTTCTCGTTATGCTTGCGTTTTAAGATATTGGCATTCAGCCGTTTTTAAATTAAAGGGGCTTTCAGCCCGTAATTAAGTCCCAAAGATTAAAGCTGTGTGTTTAAATTTTTTTTTTTGGGGGGGGCTCTTGTAATGTTGATCAAATACACTACTGGCCATTAAAACTGCTACACCAGGAAGAAACGCAGATGATAAATGGGTATTCATTGGACAAACATATTACACTAGACCTGACATGTGATTACATTTTCACGCAATTTGGGTGCATAGATCCTGAGAAATCAGTACCCAGAACAACCACCTCTGGCCGTAATAACGACCTTGATAAGCCTGGGCATTCAGTCAAACACATCTTGGATGGCGTGTACAGGTACAGCTGCCCATGAAATTTCAACACGATACCACAGTTCATCAAGAGTAGTGACTGGCGTATTTTGACGACCCAGTTGCTCGGCCACCATTGACCAGACGTTATCAGTTGATGAGAGATCCGGAGAATGTGCTGGCCAGGGCAGCAGTCGAACATTTTCTGTATCCAGAAAGGCCCGTACAAGACCTACAACATGCGGTCGTGCATTATCCTGCTGAAATGTAGGGTTTCGCAGGGATCGAATGAAAGGTAGAGCCACGGGTCGTAACACATCTGAAATGTAACGTCCACTGTTCAAAGTGCCGTCAATGCGAACAAGAGGTGACGGAGACGTGTAACCAATGGCACCCCATACCATCACCCCGGGTGATACACCAGTATGGCGATGATGAATACATGCTTCCAATGTGCGTTCACCGCGATGTCGCCAAACTCGGATGCGACCATCATGATGCTGTAAACAGAACCTGGATTCATCTGCAAAAATGATGTTTTTCCATTCGTGCACCCAGGTTCGTCGTTGAGTAGAGCATCGGAGGCACTCCTGTCTGTGATGCAGCGTCAAAGGTACCCGCAGCCATGGTCTCCGAGCTGACAGTCCATGCTGCTGCAAACGTCGTCGAACTGTTCGTGCAGATGGTTGTTCTCTTGCAAACGTCCCCAACTGTTCACTCAGGGATCGAGACGTGGCTGCACGATCCGTTACAGCCATGCGGATAAGATGCCTGTCATCTCGACTGCTAGTGATACGAGGCCGTTGGGGGCCAGCATGGCGTTCCGTATTACCCTCCTAAACCCACCAATCGCATATTCTGCTAACAGTCATTGGATCTGTCACGATACGATTAACCGCAATCGCGATAGGCTGCAATCCGCCCCTTATCAAAGTCGGAAACGTGATGGTGCGCATTTCTCCTCCTTACACGAGGCATCACAACAACGTTTCACCAGGCAACGCCGGTCAACTGCTGTTTGTGTATGAGAAATTGGTTGGAAACTTTCCTGTGTCAGCACGTTGTAGGTGTCGCCACCGACGCCAACCTTGTGTGAATGCTCTGAAAAGCTAATCATTTGCATATCACACCATGTTCTTCCTGTCGGTTAAATTCCGCGTCTGTAGCACGTCATCTTCGTGGTAGAGCAATTTTAATGGCCAGTAGTGTAATAACGTTGTATGTTCGAGTGATACTGACAGCCCCTTATTTTGCGCCTTTCCACAATTTAATCTCCTGTCCTTTCCTGCGGGTTTAGCAGGGCGTTTCAGTGACGATTCGCGGAACACGTTGAACGTTGTTGGTACAATTTTTTCCGGGATTAATGTTGCGACGGCAAAGCGGGAAGCAACGTGGCGCGGTGCGACGCGACAGAAAACTCGGGCTATTAGTAGAGACGGTTAGTGGCCGGGGCCGGGTCTTCCGGTAGGCGGGCGGCGGCGGCAGCTGCGTGATGCGTGGACCGGATCACTGGGCCAGAGGTCAGAGATGCTGGCGTCTGGACCGGTCGCGGGCCGCGGCTCGCCGGCGGCTGCAGCTGCAGCCCCTCCGCTCTGCCAGTGCGGCGCGCGCATCGCGGCGGTCGCGTGCTGCCCGCATCTCGCGGTACTCGGTGTGCATTCCGGTGATCTATTTCCATCCTCAGTGCCACGTTGACATAACGGCGTCTTTCAACAGGGGGCCGCGGACCACATCTTGTCGGATCCCGCGCGACGGGCGGCAGAGGACGTGCACGACGTAAATGTTTTCGAGCGCCAGTGTTGGAGCAGGGCAGCTGCTTTAACAGTCCACCTTCCTGGAAGTCTAGTGTTTGTCTCGTTTATGAGCGTGTTTGCCGCCGCACTGGAAAGCGGAGTGTTGACGTTCCCCCACGGTGAGACAGCTGTGTTTGTCGCTGGTGGACGGCGGGGTCAGTGGCCCCCAGATGGGACGTGCTGCGCGCTTATTCTTGTGATGAAGTGACTCAACGCAGATCCGCTCGTCGTGACTATTGCCCTATTGTAAGACGGTTCTTTATCAGTAGCGTTTCCTGATACTTTTAAGTTTTAAAATATCAACAAATCTGAAACTTCCTGGCTGATTCACACTGTGTGCCAGACCGAGACTCGAACTTGGTACCTTTGCCTTTCGCGGGCAAGTGCTCTACCATCTGAGCTACCCAAGCACGACTCACGCCCCCTCCTCTCAGCTTTACTTCCGCCAGTACCTCATCTCCTACCTGCCAAAAGCTCTCCTGCGAAGGTCCCGAGTTCGAGTCTCGGCCCGGCACACAGTTTTAATCTGCCAGGAAGTTTCACATCAGCGCACACTCCGCTGCAGAGTGAAAATCTCATTCTGGAAACATCCCCTAGGCTGTGGCTAAGCCAGGTCTCTGCAGTATCCTTTCTTTCAGGAGTGCTAGTTCTGCAAGGTTCGCACGAGAGCTTCTGTTACGTTTGGAAGGTAGGAGACGAGGTACTGGCAGAAGTAAATCTGTGAGGACGGGGCGTGAGTCGTGCTTGGGTAGCTCAGTTGGTAGAGGACTTGCCCGCGAAAGGCAAAGGTGCCGAGTACGAGTCTCGGTCAGGCACACAGTTTTAATCTGCCAGGAAGTTTCATATCAGCGCACACTCCGCTGCAGAGTGAAAATCTCATTCTGGATCAACAAATCTATTTCTGTATGTACAAGATCCGATTTCCGTGACAAGTTGTCACTAGACTCTTAGATAAACTGCGTTGTTACATCGCTCAAATCTCTCTCTCTCTCTCGCTGTCTGTCTCTGTGTCTCTATACCGTGGTGTTAGGCATTGTTGCCTATTTCAAGCTTCGTATATGATGAAAAAACCTCCATCTGCCAACTGTTTTCTTTGACTGGTTGCTGTTTTTGTCGCCTCATCGTCATCGTATCTACAAGGTGCTCAGAAAGTCTGAAAATCTTGTAAGGATGTTGCAGGGTAAGTTGTGCCGAGAAACAGTCGTCAAGAAAAAAATCGACACGTTGCACTGCTTCCTAGGTCATTAGCATTGAAGTTATCCGGTCAGATAGTTGGGCGCGCAAATTCAAGCGGCCTGCCAGATAATATTACCGTCAGTTGTTCTCATAGCGTAGATGGTAGCGCACGTGACTGCTCGACCTGCGGCTCGGGTTCGGTCCTTACTGCCGTCCCATGTCCAGTTTTTGTAACTCTCTCTTGTTCGGTTTTAGGATACCAAACGGAGAACCCGTTTGGCGACACCAGCACTGGCGGGCTACTTTAATATGCTCGTGCAACGGCCTCATTGGCTAACTTCAGTACGAATTAAGTTGGAAACGGCGCAACGTATCGATTTTTTTCCTAACGGTTTCTCAACACTACCAACTCTGCAACACCTTACAAGCTTTTCAGACTGTTTCTGGCCACCCAGTTCATTGCTGTACGTCTATCCTGATTCGTGGTTCGTGATTCAGAGTCACAGTTGCAGGTTGCCTAATCAATGGCTTCCAGCGGCAACTAAAATTCGATTCTTAATATTTCGCATTATTACTGACCGAATTTATAATTTAAAATGCTCTCATAATCTACTCTTTAAGAGCTGTATCTTATTTTTAAGGTTTAAAACAGTAGGTGTTAGAAACTTCGTATTATGTCTCAAGACAACGCATCTCAGTGCCCGCAAAAATACCCAGATTACGTTCTTTCAATGTTAGTGACTTGCAACAAACTGTACACATATTTTCAAACTTCAACGAAAAATTTTCGCTCTGTCGTCCACCAAAAAATGAAGGGAAGAAAGTTTCTCACGTACTACATTTTCGCTGTTGATGTAGTGGAACTGCCCTATCAGGCATGGCATTTTAATTTATTAGTTCTTTATTACTAGATCTGTGCGCAACATATTTTTCAGACAGTATCCCCTTATACCACCGAATGTATCTGCAAAAATATAACATTGTGTGAAAAAAAGTTCAGAGAATATGATGTTATAAACACTGAGGTGCGCTGAACTCTAGCTTTCGGTTAAAATGGAGCGAGTGTTACTCAGACTATACTCATGTAGCATTTGAACGAGAGCACTTAGCGACTTCCGACAAACTGAAAACATAATTTCAAACTTTCTCTAAACTTTTCTCGCTTACATGCTTAACATCAAATAGTTAACGTGTTAACTCATCTGTAAAGTAATTAGAAGTCTGAAGCTGTTTTATACATAGGAGTTGGATTGTTTAAAGATTCAGAGGCTTACTAGTTAACCTAAAAAGGGATCAAAATCGGGCAGGCCTCCTACAACCGAATTGAGAGTAAGTTTTTGTCTCTAGAACAAATCTTTCACTCTGCAGCCGAATATGTCATGTTTTAAACTTTCAGACTATTCGAAATTGTGTGCCAGACTGGGACTCGAACCCGGAATCTCAACATTCTCGAGCAATACTCTTACCGACAACTTTTTTTAAATCTCATTTGCTTGATACTGTTCGTTGCGTTTGTTCGGGGCGGACGTCCCATGACACTCGTTCAATTTCTTCGATGATCCATTCACTGAGTTTTTATTGCAGAGGGCAGCTAACCGTCTGACCGAACACGCTCAGATACCATGCCGGCATTGAGCTATCCATGCACGAAGGAGAGAGGTGGTGCCAGGGGTTAATCTGTGGGGATGGGTCGTCAACAGTGCCCGGATTGCTGAGTTGATAAGAGCATTGCCAAGGAAGAGCAACGTCCCGGGTTCGAGCCCCGGTCCCGCACACAGTTTAAATCTGCTACAGAGTGAAAGGTTCATTGTGCAAACAGTGCCCTAAGCTGTACATAACCAACTCTCTACAGTATCCTTCCTTTCAAGAATGCCAATCCCGCACCGTATACAGCAGAAGTACTGTGAAATTTTGGAAATTTGTGGTAAGTTCCTGTGGGACCAGACTGCTGAGGTCATGGTCCCTAGGCTTACCACTACTTAATCTAACTTAAACTAACTTATGCTAAGGAGAACACACATATCCAAGCCTGAGGAAGGGCTCGAAGCTCCGACGGGGGAAGCCGCACGATTCGTGGCAAGGCGCCATAGACCGCGTGGTTACACCGCCCGGCAGTTCTGTGAAGTTGGGAAGGTAGGAGAGCTGCTTGCCGACGTAACGCTGTGGGAGTGGGTCGTGAGTTGGGTCGGATAGCTTAGTCACTAAGTGTTACACCAGCGGAGGGGTAAGTTCCGTGTTTGTCTGTGCGTTGTATTTCCGAAAATGAGAATGAGAACCCACCCAGCATTTGATTGGATAGGGACAGGAAACCACTTAAAAACTTCACTCATGCTGCCAGGCGTACCACACCAGTAATCGTTAATGTGACGTGCGATTTCTATTTGGATCTAGCTCGTAACATATGAACAAATCAATATAATTTCCCCGCTACAAAATGGTATTTACCGCCATAGTCATATGCAACTATATTTCTGCGAGAATAGTCTCTACTCAGAAAATCCGCTTTAAAAAGGGCAGCACAAATTTGGATGGAGTCCGTGATACGCATTTTCAGCGCGATTTTCTAACTGTATTCCAAATAATATTAATATTTGTAAGAATTATTGTACTACTGTATTTGATTTGGACAGGTATATTTCTCTACTTCTTCTTATGTATTATACAACTACGAAGGCAAGGGCATATCACCTCCACTAAGACCTTGTCAAGTAAAGCACAGTGGTATCTGAAACACATTTAGGTTGCTGACAACTTTACTTCATTTCTCGAACATGTATTATGAAAAACTACTGCGCATTTTACGGAGTATTTTAAAAAATTGTGGTACTTTTCCTGTTAGAATTACCACAGGATCCTATATTACAGCCCTTGTTCACTGTAACGTTTTACGATCGGACATTGGAGGAAAGAATCCTTTCACATTTCGTGGATCATTGTTGTCCGTCATGGCGAGGATGTGAAATCGTAATAGCCACAGATCATGGTGACTTTATTACCGATCAAATAATGGATAGTACATTAGTTCTAACAGTTATTAATGTTAGCATCAGAGTAAATGAGTAAAGCTTCCTAATGTTAACATCAGAATAAATGATTCATGCTACAGCAATTCAAAACATGTCCCTTGAACATAATCATTAGGCGTACTCTGTTTATGTAAGACGGACCGAGCACTCAAAATATTTTTTCCACGGTTATAGACAGAAAATTTCTGCTACAATAGATGTAGAAAAATAATATTCTTACAACTTTAAGTTACTAATTCGTTTAGATTACGTAATGCAAATAAACACATCACGGTTTTGCTTGAATGAGACATCCTAAAGTACAAGAATTTCCGTTTAGGTGTTTGCGATTTCCCTCTTACATTTTTGCGTTATGGGAGACCACTAAAGATAGAGTATTTCTATTACCCAGAAGAATCAAGTAAATGAGGGCACTCGACTGACTGAAGGACAAACCAACACCACCTGAGTCAGACATGAGACTTATAAACGAAGATTTCTACTCTTTCTAGCCATTAGTTCGTGCCCACATTCTGTGACTCATTTCTTTCATGTTTTTGAAACACACTGAAATTCAGCTGCAAGAGGCTTCCTGTTTCTCTAAGGGTCAAGTGCACATCTGTCTTGTGGGTAACAATGATCAGTCATTATTGAAGGTAGTGCTATACATTTGTGTTGTTAGGAGCGAGAGGGATTGCATTTCGGCACCAACTCATAATTTGCACTTCTCGAAAAGCCGGAGGGGGACACAGAGCTTAACATCCTCATCCAACGGACCCGTCGCCATCAACAGTGCCACACGTCGTCACTCTACGAGACACTGTGTAGAGGTTTATCGTTGAACAGAGGACTCTGACGTTCAGTGCGATCAACAGAACTATTGACGTGTACTTTTTTCCGTCATCTTGCAGATAAGACACATCCGAGTGTTATTACTGGTGCTACCAAAATTGGCATCGGCCGCCTCTGAATCGAGTGCGCACATTAGGTCCAGCTTTAACGACGTTAACTATGATGGTTATCAGCGCTGTACGAAATGGCACTCACATAGAGACATGATGAGTTTTCTGAAAAACGTGATTAATTTTCGCTTGGAATTCAGATATCAACCGTTATCGTTATTTTGGCGGATGTTATACTTTGCGATTTTGCAACAATCGTTTCTACGCTGTGAACCAATAATATCATTTGCATGTACACAGCAGACTGATACACTCGTTTGGGCCGGGCATCGAACTTGGGTGTTAGCCTTTCACGGCTACCGCTGTAGTAAGTGAGCCATTCAAACTTACCTCATGCTTCGATAAAATGCGTATGTTCGCCAATACCTCTTTCCTTCTGTTACAGACTCTACCTAAGCTTCCTTAATTCACTGATGGACTAGCGCTACTTGAATGAATATTGGGCGATTTCTTTCCGTCAACGGTGCAGTCATTAGAAACGGCAGGCACACCTTGAAAGGGGATAATGTGGATTAAGATGTGATACACATTTTCGATGTGTCACGAAGTTTTCATTCTAGGGCACATTCAGTTGCAGCATTGAAGTTCCATCCTGATACATCTTATAATTTTACATTCTTTAAGAACATATTTAATATTTTTGTTTTACACTGGGAAACATTCCGATATTTTACAAAATGGCTCTGAGCACTATGGGACTCAACTGCTGCGGTCATAAGTCTCCTAGAACTTAGAACTACTTAAATCTAACTAACCTAGGACATCACACACATCCATGCCCGAGGCAGGATTCCAACCTGCGACCGTAGCGGCCGATATTTTACAGCGGAGAGCTGTAGGATTCTATGCTGCGTTACAAGAATGCTATCAGTTGATAGCGAAGCGTCCAGGGCCGAATTCCTTGCGTTTGGCCGGGGAAATATTTGGTAACTGTGTCAAAAAGCCCGCTGAAGAATGTGAAGTTGCATATGAACGCCCAGGAAACTTTCGCTCATATCTTGTACTTCCGTATTCTCAATAACGATAATTACCCGCAACATTGTTCCCGATTACTTTCAGCATAATTATGCTCTCTTAAAATTATGTTACCGTCAGCCCCATTATTAAGAGACAGAAAATAAGCGATATGTAACTTTTGTACAGCTCATATTTGAGAAACTTGCTCCAGCTGTGTTGACCTGCTAGAAAATATGGACACAGTTCCTCTGTCATACTTTAATATTTAGACTCACTTTCCGAACATGTCTAAACATTAATGATTTACTTTCGCCGGGAGAAGCACCATTGATTTGAAACAAAGCGAAAATCGCGCTGAGTGGGTTCGATGTAGAAGGGAGTTGGGACGAAGCAAGCTTAGTGTGTTACTACCCGATCTACATCTACATCTACATGGTTACTCTGCAATTCACACTTAAGTGCCTGGCAGAGGGTTCATCGAACCATTTTCATACTACTTCTCTACCATTCCACTCTCGAACTGCGCGTGGGAAAAATGAACACCTAAATCTTTCCGTTCGAGCTCTGATTTCTCTTATTTTATTATGATGATCATTTCTCCCTACGCAGGTGCGCGTCAACTAAATATTTTCGCATTCGGAAGAGAAAGTTGGTGATTGAAATTTCGTAAATAGATCCCGCCGCAAAGAAACTTATTTCGCAGCTATTGGAGAAGTATAATTGATGTATGTCGTATGTGGCTACACGGAGCGTACCAGGTTTGCGTGATAAGCGGCACATTCAGCTACTGCGTTAAACTGATATAAATATTCCTAGAAAGTGCTGCTCCACAGCTGTAATGTCCTTAATGAAAGACATGTATATAAACACCATCAGCAGCTCTTGTGTAAACATTAATGAAATGTGTTAGTAGTTCAGTCTGTGTGAACCACCTTCTAGCATTTAACAAAAAGTTGTTTTAAAATCTTTCTTTCTGATGTATTTAACATAGTCAACATAAAAAACTGTGTGTAATACCTAAGAAGGTAAGATGATAAGTCGATAAAGTGATAAAAAGATGGTCCACAGCAGTTGATTGTGTGTATAAACATCTCTATCATTAAGCTGATATGGAAGGTACTCCCGGATATAAAGCGAAAGATCACCATAGCTATTTTTTCCTAGTTTAATTTTCCGAAACTTCTATATGGCTGGTATTATTCACTCACAGCTATTACACTGGCACAAAAAAATGGCTCTGAGCACTATGGGACTTAACATCTGAGGTCATCAGTCCCCTAGAACTTAGAACTATTTAAACCTAACTAACCTAAGGACATCACACACATCCATGCCCGAGGCAGGATTCGAACCTGCGACCGTAGCAGTCGCGCGGTTACACTGGCACACAACTACTTTACGAAGGTAAAGTCTTTCGTTTCAAAAGAACGCTTTTAAATATTATATACTTCATCAGTTTGACTGTAGCATGGATATCTTTAGTATACTTTTAAAGAATGGATGCTGCTAACACGAAGTTTTTGCTTCCTAATGAATATTTTACACAATAATAGTACAGTTAAGACTTAACAGACGGATGATGTTTCAGACAGTAAACGTTCTGCTAAGGCTTGATGTGAACTAGTGACCAGACGCGTTGTCGACGATTCGCGACAGAGTATTGACCGGCTCACGGATCTCCGAAAGAGCGTCGCCTATAGACCGACTGCCCCCACCTCATGTGCCACTTGCCGGAACTGAAGTCTTGCCTGCCTTCCACTAGCTACCCGTACGAAATTGCACTGTAAAGCGTTCGATCAAGCTTTTATCGTCGACGGATTTCATAAACTGAAACTCGAATTATTTGCAATTTATTCTTCTACTGTCAAAAAGGGGGAACCAGGAATTGTTAATAATGTATCTTAAAAAATACTTGAAAGATGTACCGCTGCTTGCTCTCATCCTAAGTAGACTCAGAAAAATATTCAGTGAGCAGAACATCTCATCCATGGAAGCTGACGTCGTGAGGGACAAAACTTATATTTTTACACGAAGAAAATTTCTTATTCGTTAACGATACTTTTTTTAAGTAACTGCTATCTTCCCTGGATCAGAATTTGGTGAAATAAGTGATTATAGAACTGTAAATTAGGCTTAATGCACCAAGCAGGGAGACACTGTTCACTCCGTGGAACCGTTTAAAACCAGGAATAAAAGTAGACAATTAAAATCACATGTAATTGGGTTCGTGCTACATCCAGTGAGACATCGCAGATAATACTTCAGTCACAACAGGATTGGTATGTGTCCCTGGAGTCAGTGAAGCATTTTTCTCTCTCGATTGTACTCGAAACTTGCTTCCGTCAAATGTACAGCTAACACTAATGTACGAATATGAGGGCACTTCAACTTCCACTAAGTGTAATATAATTCTATTGCCTAAAATAAATCGCTCACAACTTTTTTCTTCTAGAGCGGTGCTCAGTGTTACTCGAAAGTTTTTATCAGAATAATAATAATTTCGTGTGGCTCAATGATCTAGTGCTAGCGCTTCAATTAAACGCCACTCCATCGACTTTCGTGTCCCCAACCTATTCCATTTACCGAACCAGGGAAAGGGTACTTACAGTGTACCGCGGAGTCCGAAGTACGTGTCATTTCTGGCTAAGTTAAAACGAAGAATGAAAAATCTGTCGGCCGACCAAGATTCGATCTCGCGACCTTCGAGGTGAGCTCATTACCTCTAGACAATCTGGCTCAGTGACGTACTTATTCGCACTAATGCAAGAACTCCCGATAAAGCGTTCAAATGCCTACATTGTAGCAAAGAAATTGAATAAGAAAGCAGCGTTTGCGAAATGATGTAATTAGGATCTAATTCTTAATACCTTACGCCACACATTGGAAAAGTTATCTTTGTCCACTCACTTCATTTGGATTGACGCTCAAACTGGACATGACGAAATGGAAGCTAATGATACAAAACTATGTTTTATCGCCAATTGATGAAATGAAAGCTTATGATACAAAAGCGTGTTTTATCACCAATTTATTTGGAAAACTGTAAGCAAAAGACTGATTATGAAAATGGCTTCATTTGATTCAAGTACTGGTTTTCTCTTCTCAAGAGTTTTCTAAACGTTTAAGAATCTAGTACGTTGGTTTATTCTCACGTTTGAGTTTAATTGAGTTTAATTTTTTCCCTCTACTTTCGTCAAATCCCGCCGAACATTCAAGTTCATTGTTTGTAAAAAATCTAACCCAAAAATGTATTAAGTAGTGAATGAAAAAAGATGAGGAAGATGCTGCTCATCAGTCGGCTTCCTATAGCTGAGATTCGAGATGTGCCGTACAGGCCGCTGCGCTGACACTTTCTCTCGTTTTTACGTTATTTTATTGACTATGAGCATCTTCAAAAAAACGTGAGTTTCACTTTTGATAATGACAAAATATGTGAATGAGAAGTTTAACACGATGTAAAGATATTGAAATACATTGACAAGATATGATCTCGTAAAATCCAATTGATAACAAAAGCAAAACAGATGCATGCGAGTTGTCGTAGTGATTAGGACTGGACAAACGTCTTCTATAGGCTTGGACTCATCTTCAATTTGTTGTTTCTATTTAAAGTTTCTACAGTTCTTTTTTGCTGCGTTTCGTGTTTGCTTAAAATAGTGGGAGAATATACATACTTAATTTCGGAAGAGAATACTTCGAGTTAAGAAATTTAAAAAATAATGACTCCACCAATTTAGATGTAAATGATTAACTAAAACCGGGATCCCCTAGTACTGTAGTAAGTGCAACTGATTACGGGTTGATGGCCTTTGGTTCGAATCCGGAAGTTCTCGGCGCTTGTGCAGTATGGAGACATCCAATAAGATATCCATTCAGAAAATATGCGACAAGCTGATCTTTCCTCATCCTCGAGGTGAGGAAAGATCTGTTGCGAGAACCTGACTACTACCCGCGAACAGATGAGTGGTGGTTGAGAAAATTTGGACAATAATTCCAACAATCAGCAGAATTCGGTAAACCGAAGTAAAGTCGTGTGGCATGGTTGGCTGGGAGATCCTGTGGGGCAGATCCAGCCTACTAATTGAAAAGGGTTTTCCCTATCGTTCTCTCACATTGGCACCTTCCCTTCGCGAAATGACAGAGTTAGATGTGCCTAGTGCACCTGGAAAGTGTAGATGACTGTAATGGTTGTGTGTTTATAGAGTGGTGTATTTTTGTTGGGTGACGAAGGCAGAGGGTGGAACTTGGTGCTGGCTCACGGTGACCCAAATTTAAGTTTTCCGTGATTTCCCTAAATAGCTGAAGGCAAATGCCGGGATGGTTCCATTAAAAAAGGGCACTGCCGGTTTCCTTGCTCATCTTTCCTTAATCTGAGCTTGTGATCCATCTGTAATAACCGCAATGTCGACGGCACATTGAACTCTAACCTTCCTTTATCATTATCCGCAGCGAAAATTAAATTAGGTGTGTGAGAAATGTCAGTAATATGAGCATATCGCAACCCAGAAGAATAATTTTGTTCAAGACTAATGGATTTATAGAAAATATTACTCATTTAATTGCACCAGAGACTATATGTGTTACATAAATAGATACACGAAAGTCTTTGCGATATTATCAGTTAGGGTATATTTCCCAGTTTAATAATTAGATTCCTAAAATGACGCATTGTTTTGCTATTTTAGTTCTATAAATTATTTTAGATGCACATAAAAGAGAACAAATATTCCGTGTAAGCAACTGGTAATACGAGAGGTTATCTAGTTCCTTCTTTTAGTTGCAGTTTTGATCTTGTGTTGCGCAATTAATATGCATGGAGCATTTTTGTGAAAGTGTTGGATCTCTGCCTCGTTATAGAATTATGAACCAAAGAAATGAAACGATGGATAGCACAGAGAATAGACGGTAGCTTGCTACCTACATGTCAGCTATGCTACTTACATTGTCGTTGTCATTACTAGATTTCCCTTAACTTCCTTAAAAGAAAACGATTTACAACGCCAGATAACTGCAAATATCACATTTCATCTGCAAGTCGTTTAGAAGGTGCACGGAGTTGTGAATCTAGGAAAATGGGCACTCGTTTGAACACCTCACTTTTTTCAAAAATGATTCAAATGGCTCTGAGCACTATGGGACTTAACATCTGAGGTCACCAGTCTCCTAAAACTTAGAACTACTTAAACCTAACTCACCTAAGGACATCACAATCATCCATGCCGGAGGCAGGATTCGAACCTGCGACCATAACAGTTGCGCGGTTCCGGACTGAAGCGCCTAGATCCGCTCGGTCACAACGGCCGGCCCTCACTTTTTTTAAATGAATATTCCGCCACCGGAACATCCGTCCGAACATAGCCAGCTACAGCAATTTGCATCTACCCCTGAAACTTTTAAGGCGTCTAGCACCTTTACTAAAATTGTTAAAAATTTGATTTTAAATGATTTGTAAGCAATTGATTTAAATACATCTGCTACATCATAGGAAAAAATTATGTCGTATTAAAAAAGAATGTAACTCGTTTCTATAACTTTCAGGAAAATAGCTAAGCACATAATGAGCATAATTTCTCAGAAACAGTAACATTTCTTTCGTTTACCCATTTAAATAAGTTTTACTTTCTCTTATTAATGTACACGTTAGAGCGAGATATATTATCCCTGTATATTCCATTGTTGTTCTTCTTTTCCCTAACGTTTATCCCGTATCTCTACTCGGTCGACATGTAAATTTATGGATTTGGCAACGTTAGAGCTAGACGATGGCCGGATGCCCTTCTTTCGCAATCCCTTCTTTCCCGCCCCCGCACCCTGCGAGGGTCGAAAGTTATGCATCCCGTCTGTCTGTGTTGTCCCATGTGAAAGTGGGAGAACGTTTTGAATATGTTTACGAACAGTGTAACTGAGGCGGGATGTCGGTGCAGGCCGGTATTCACCTATTCGAATATGAGAAACCGCGTAAAAACCACATGCAAGCTGGCCCTCACAGGGATCCACGGTTCTTACTATTCCACCCATCCGTGGTATCTTAAAACTAAGGCCACAGCGCGAGCAATATGGGGCAGGGTAATTAATTTATGATCAAACTGGGACCTCCCCCACCTCCCTCCCCCACCTCATAAACACACACTAGAACATAATTGTGGACTTGTGCCTAGACATATTGACATACGCGTACAACGTTATCACATGGGCAGCCACAGCCATTTAAATTCATGCTAAATTGTACTTGAAATACAACCTCAAACACCTGTATACAGCTGACCGCGTCCTGTGCTTTACCTTCGCGACAACCAACTGCAAAGTTTGCCATTCTAAGTCGGGTCTCTTCTATCTGATATGTTTGGTCCCAGTTCGGACTAGTTCGTTATTGTGCCTAATCAAATAGTTCAAATGGTTCTGAGTACTATGGGACTCAACTTCTGAGGTCATCAGTCCCCTAGAACTTAGAACTACTTAAACCTTACTAACCTAAGGACATCACACACATCCATGCCCGAGGCAGGATTCGAACCTGCGACCGTAATGGTCACGAAGTTCCAGACAGAAGCGCCTAGAACCGCTCGGCCACCCCGGCCGGCTATTGTGCCTAATCCCGTGCACTATTCGTCCCAGTGTTTTGTCGAGTGTTATTTGTTGACCGCTTCCCCTGTTCGTGGAGCTGCGTGCTGCGACTAATGAACGTTAGGAGCGTCTTCCTGTGCTAACATATGTGACACCAATGTAACTATTTTTCATTTAGGTTTATTTTTATTGGCCGGCTTTAATTTTTTAATCGTGTAGATAACAAGGATGCTTTCCTTTCTATGTCTTATCATCTTAGCATGCTGCTTTAACGCGTTGAAATCATTAATTAACACCAGTTAGCGATTTTATTAATTTTTAGTTCACCATAAATCTGTATTTTTTTTAGGACAGAGTTGTCCAGAATTCTTCACATGACAGTCGTAACGTTACGTGTGTTGAAATACAGTTCTAAACAATTGCAACTGGGGGTTACTTGAAATCTCTGTTTTTAAACAACGTTTTCCTGTACAGTAGTAGTAGGTCTGTAGCGCGGCATAGATTGGTACTTTAATTCAGTCATTAGCACAGTAATCCGAGGTATCGTGCTTTCGAGGGAGTCTGAGAAAATGAGGAACGGCGCGGGAGGAAAGCGCGTGAATGGGGCAGTTTGCGGAAGGCGGCCTGCAATGGCGCCCCCGTCGGCCGCGCCCCCGCGCTGGGGGAAAGATGCGGCACAAAGGCAGGCCGGCGTACAATGTATCGCCCGCGGAGGGGCAGCCCGCGCCGCCATCTTGGTCAGCTGTGACCTTGTTATCGACTGTCTTAATGGCCGGACTTCGCGACCCGCCGAGCCAACTTGCGAGCCTCCGCCTGAGCCCCGGGATACAAACTGCGGCGCGATATTAATGTGCCGGATTACGGCGTCTGACGTTCCCGCTGCTGCTGAACGATGGCAGCCCAAGTTGTGACGTGCGGCCGAGCGCCCGTAGATTCCTTTATGAATGCGTCAAGTTCCTCTCCCAGGCGTTGGGCAACCGTTACAGTTGAGTTGCAACTTCTGGTAAAACATTCTGCTGTTACTCAGGCTTTGCCGTCTAACTTCAAACTTTTTTTTGTATTCATGTTTCGTATCATTTGCTTCGCTATCTTCTGCTATCATTGTACGCTTTTGCTCTTCTCTCATTGTTTTCTTGTTTGCAGAGAAGAATGTAGTATTTGCGCGTCGATTTTTGTCTAATATTAGTTGCAGCAAATATGTCATACCCGAATGTATAAACATTCGTATTTCGGAGGACAGCGGTTCAAAGCCTCGTCCGCCAACCGAGATGTTCGTTTTTCGTGATTTCCTTAAATCGTTTAAGGGGAACACCGGGATGGTTCCTTCGAAAAGGGACGGTCGATTTCCTTCCCCATCCTTCCTCAGTCGGAGCTTGTGCTCCACCTCTAATGACTTCGATGTATCGATGAATGTAAGCTATAACAAGAGGTTTGTTGCAAACTGCATGCTGCACTGTGAAACACATTGCAAATCAGTAAAGTGATACGCGAGAAAAAGAAAAGATCTTGAAACATTTTAGCATACACCATCGAACATCAGTTTAATATAACACCAAGTAGTTCTGTATTTCTCATGTTACTGATGTCTACTGATAAGACAAAACTACACAGGAACTATTTTACGTCAAGGCGGGGCCATCATTTCTGTAGCTACTCCTTATAATAACGATGCTCACGCATACATAAATTTCACATATTTCTGTTGCTGTCACCATCTAGTTTCACTTTGCTGTGCGAAATCGTCGTCATTAATATCGCCATGTGAAATGTACATTCTCAATAATTTTGTACTAAGCTAGAAAATGTTCGTAAGCTTATTCATTGTTCACTTGTTGTAGCTGGGATTCACAGTTATAAAAAATATTTTGAAGGACATCATCTTTACGCCAGTGACTGTTATAAGTTTTATGTATTTCGGCCTTAGGCCATTATCAAGTGCTTAAAGCCACAACATCATCCTAAGGCCGAAATTGCAGTAGTGTAATAAAAACTTATAACCGTCACTGGCGTAAAGATGATGTCCTTCAAAAAATTATTTATTGTTGTTTGGATGTTTGGGGGCACTCACTTTTGTATCATATAGTTTTTAAGTTTCAGTGTTTGCCTTTGTTTCTGTACGGTCTGCAAGCTTGGAATTTTTTCTCTAATTTTTATTCCTATTGCGTTCTGTATTTTGGAGTCAAGCGATTCGAAATGCTACCAGCTTATGAATTCTCGGGTGTCTTTCGTTTTCGTGAATGTTTCACTTATAACATGCAGCTGAGCACTTAAAAAGCCTACTGGAATACCAAGCGGAGGCATCTAATATTCAACGCTACGAGATTTTCCCGGGCGAAATTAAATTTTAGGAAGTCTAGTGTTCCGTTCTACAAGAAAATACAGGGGGTGACCAAAATACGGAAAAACCGCAAATACATCATATTTCCATTCCTAAAACGATGTAGAAAAACTGTTGGCTTTCCATTAGCCTCAGAATGGTTAAATGTATGATTTTCAAGGGAATCTAATACCATTTTTACTGCAAAATAGTGGCAAGTTCAGGAACGATGACGAAAGTGGATAGCAATCTCGCAATGTGCTCTCAAAAGTAGACCACAAAGGCTCAGTAACACTGAGATTGACTGTGGTGGCCAGAGGACACGTGAGTTTGCCTCGCGGAGTGTCGGCACGGTTTGAGGCGCCTTGTCACGGATTGCGCGGGCCCTCCTGCCGGAGGTTCGAGTCCTCCCTCTGGCATGGGTGTGTGAGTTGTTCTTAGCACAAGCTAGTGTAAGTCTAGGGACCGAAGACGTCAGCAGTTTGGTCCCTTAGGAATTCACACACATTGGAACATTTTTTGAGATGTGAGTGACGATTCATTTTCGTGGTCACAAAACTAGTTTTGGGGTATGCTAGCTGTGTGGACGGGGGCCCTGTCGTCTTGGCACACAGCATCACCATTGGGGAACAAATGCATGCATGCTCTTAAGACATTAGGTGCCTGTCTTTGCAACAAGACTACTAAGGATATGACTGGCATTTCCACCGTTCCATGATACAGAACTGACGTGGATTCTATTTCTGATAAATAACTGTCTTTGGTAGTTAGCTATTAGGCTCTAAGCCTCAAGAATCCTTGGGGTCGTTCTTGTATTTGGTACATGAAGATTGTATCTTTGTTACTGATCTGCATTATGATAAACTGTCGAATGCTATCCAGAAATCCCATCGTCTGTGGGAACTATCTTATATGACAACGTTGCTCTCTAAATGTGTTTACTGGCGTTATTCTGCTTCCATTTCAGAGAAAACCTGCCAAAGCCTTTGGACATAGTGAATCAGTCACTGGGCGTGCGTTATTTCAGATCGGTCTAAAGGAAGGGATTTGAGTCGGGAATACAAGTATCGGAGATTTACAACGGGGTAAGTTTCTAATCGCAAACTAAAGCTGTCATACGTTTCCAGTACAGAAATGGACACAGAATGAAAATACCATGGGCAGAGCAATGAACGTTGAAAAGTATGATAGAGAAAGAATACTGGACAAGGGTTAAGACTTAAAGAAATTAAACTAATTCGAATTAATGGGATCAGCAGGTAGCCAAAACAAAAGAATAAAATTAGGGAGGTCATACGATGTACTCCACCTGCCAGATAATCATATAAACTGTGCCTTTTTTACGATTTAACTGTTAGTGTGCGTAATTTTCCCGACTAACGGAGAAGGAGTCCGGCATTTATTTTAACGGGCGTCAGAAACACTTGAGTCGTAGAATGTGATTGTCTGTGAAGTGAACAGAACTACAATATATCAGTCACGGATCTTGTTCGACCAAATGTCGATTTTTCCAGGGAAGAAGGAAATCTGAAAGTAAATCGAGTAGGAAATTGGCCACGACCTATTAAGGGAATCATACCAGCATTCTTAAGCGATTTCGTTATCGTGCAAAAAAAAAAAAAAAAAAAAAAAAAAAAAAAAAAAAAAAAAAACGCTGCCCATAGTCGAACATCAGCGATCAATGTCAGAACAGAATGGCGTACGGCATCAATGAATTCCCGTTTTCGATAGACTCAGAACTAAAACGAAAAATTTGGGCAGCAAACCTCTAATTTTTAAATCTAGATAAAAGACTTTCTTGTATCCAGAAATGTTACAGTCCCCTCCGGGTACACATCCAGTCACTGCAAAGCACTTCATACACTGTACCTCCTGTAGTACCACATGGTCAAGGTTTACCGTATTCCCTTCGCTGCTGGGAGTACGAAGCTTCAGCTCTGTGCGAACCGTTATTGGTCTATCTTCATGGCCCCTGCGGAAGTGAGGCTAAATGCATAGATTCCACTAGAAATACCCATCTCAGAGTCCCTTAAGTAGCCTTTCGTGACGTGTGAGGAGTCCTCCATCGCGTAGTGCTTCGAACTAATTTAGAGCCTTTTCCTATGAACCACCATTTGAGGTGGCGCAAAGGTTGGAGTTCAGCAGCGCAATTCCGGAGGATCACGGTTCGAATACACGCCCGACTGTGGTAACGATTTTTCGGACGTGTCCTAAATCGCTTAGGTCGTTCATGGTTCACTTCCTTCAACACAACCACTCTTGATTTATTTCCCATTTTCCTGCCAAACTGTGTTAGTGCCCTGTTCTAAATGACATGGTTGTCGTAGAAACGCAAAGCTCCAAGCTTTCTTCTAAAGCCAGATAACATACCGTTATCTTTACATTTATTATTCATCTAAAATTGTGCGGTTCTGGGAGCTGCAGTCCGGAACCGCGGGACTGCTACGGTCGCAGGTTCGAATCCTGCCTCGGGCATGGATGTGTGTGATATCCTTAGGTTAGTTAGGTTTAAGTAGTTCTAAGTTCTAGGGGACTGACGACCTAAGATGTTGAGTCCCATAGTGCTCAGAGCCATTTGAACCATCTAAAATTATTCAGAGATTCTAGTGGAACTGTGTTCGTAAGATGTATATCGTCGATTTAAAATGAAGTAGTATCGTTTGAAGGTCTAACAAAGCTCTCGGAATGCTTGGTAATTGATTATTATCAGCTGTAGTGACCGGTTACGAAGTATTTTATGGCTTTAAGATTTTAACATACAGTCACCTACAAATTCTTTATAGATATGGTTAACTGCCAAACGTAGTCTTTATTCTCAGTTTTCACTGTATTACTAGTTATATGTGTATACCGGAACAAACCTTTTATTTTTCACATTTTCTTCTTATACTCTGTGTCTGAATCACAGTGTCCATCTACGGAATTCACCCAGTTTTCCACGACTGCAGGAGTAAAAGATTGGGCAGACGACAAATGGGTACTATAAATAGCGTATAAAGAATTCAGTAGACTGATTCTTACGCAGCGTTCCGCGTGAGTACAGACCAGTATAATCGCCAGATATACCACAGTCTAAACGATTGTTCAGATCTTCAGATAGCGCAGCGTATCAAGGGGAACCTATGAGCCATGGACAGGTGCAAGCTCGTCTAGGCTACAATTGGGATGCTTAACTGGCATTGAAAACTGGTGAGCAGTCATGCAATGGCTGGTACAAATATGATTACCTATAAAGTAAAACATCTGAACATTTCTTTTCTGTTTCAGGAAGTAATATCTTATTTTCATGTTTTCGTGTTCTTTTTGATAGCGGCCGCAGTGGCCGAGCGGTTCTAGGCGTTTCACTTTGGAAACGCGCGACCGCTACGGTCGCAGGTTCGAATCCTGCCTCGGACATGGATGTGTGCGATGTCCTTAGGTTAGTTAGGTTTAAGTAGTTCTAGGTTCTAGGGGACTGATGACCTCAGATGTTAAGTCCCAGAGTGCTCAGAGCCATTTGAACCATCTTTTTGATAATACTGCGAACAAATTATTTTGCATGTGAGCCCTTATGAAAAATGAAGGAGAGAAAGATCGACTACAATGTGAGCCCAATTTAAAACTGATACTATGTAACGCACGAAAAACCAATAAACGTACGGACACGTATGTAACTCTGCATACCTACAGTCCAGATAAAAGTTACTAACCGTACCCGACCACGAAAATCATTCACTGTGTCGTGTGCCGTCTACAAGACCCATTTTACACGGTACACGGAAGAAAAGACGATCGTCTTGACTGCATATACGAGTAGATCATACATTGATGAACGAAACCATTATCACCACCTGCTTAACAGCATGTTGGTCCAACTTTGGAAAGAAATACAGCAGTGATTCTGCGTGGCGCGGGTTCAACAAGTCTGGTAGATTTCCGGAGGTAGGTAGCACCAGGCACCTACTAACAGGGGACACAGTTTCAGAGCCGGTGCAGAGCTGGTGCCCCGTAGCGTCCCAGACGTGTTCCGTAAGAGTCATATATATTTGATGGCCAAGAAGTCAAAGCGCATTCACGATCATGCTCCTCAAATTATTGTCGCACGATTCTCGCCTAATGACACGGACAGTTAACAGTTATCCTGCTGGAAAATGCAGTCGCCGGGGGAGGAGGGGGGGGGGGGGGGGGGGGGGGAGGGATGCGTGGACGCAAAAATGTTCAATAGTCAACAGCTACAGTTCTCATGGTACATTATTGCTACCGGTGGTATGGTAGTCCTGGTTAATGTCTCTGATAGCATCATACTGACCCCACCGGACAAGCTTTTGTGGCGTAGTGCATATTTCGAGCAGGCGTTCGCCTGGATGTCCGCATATCCCGACATGACTATCGATATGGTGTAACAAGAAACGTGGTTCATTGATTGATAATGTCGTTGGGCCAAATGGGAAGGCTCCAGAGTCGTCTGATATGGCGCTCCATGTTCAACAATGCGCACTGAGAGGTATGCTCCGAAACACTCGTGCCAAACACTCGTGCCTGCAACGGCATTACACTCTGTCGTCAGACCCGCCACAGGTCGCCGCGTGTCCTGTCGCCTTTCGAGCTTTCATCCTTTAACCACTTTCCATAGTTGGTCACAACAACAGCACACGAACAGCCGACAAGCTTCGCCGTTTCCGAGTTGCTCGTTCGCAGATGCCAGGCTGTAACAATTTGCCCTTTGACGGGATCGCTTATATTAGTGGATTTACCCACTTTCGACCCGTATCATCGCTAGAATGAATCTCCATTCGTTTCTGTTCCGTTTATATGCTTTCCTTACCGAATCACATGCCCGTCAAGCCACCAGGCGGCATTCAATCTCGAGGTGTCAATGGTCATAATGTTTTGTCTCATCAGTATACTTCAGGAACATGAAGAGGTTCTCTTTATGTTTATTAATTAGTTATACTTTCAAGACTCAGTCTAGATGACTGTTTTTCATTTGTGGTGTGACACGAGCCTTAGAAACATTATTGCTGCTGTAACCCAGTTCGCGTGTTAGGTACATTACGCAGATGTGGTTTAGATAACGGTTGATGCACAAGAGACCAACAGATATTTCCTAGAATGCTGCTCAAATAGGACTAAGAGGTGAGACTGAATGTAAAGAAAGAAAGGCAGCACAAATGGTTGAGCTGAACCAAGAGAGAGCGCCACTGAAATGTTGAAGATACTTGATGTTATCCAGCGAAAACTCATTTACAAAGTCTGAGGAACCAGTATTAAGTTAGGAATCTAGAAATAAACTACAACTTCCTACATACCACTCCCTTGGGGGTCGGCAAGTTGAACAAGGTCATAGTAATTACAGCATGCTCAGAGGCATTTAACCATTCTTCCCGCACACATAAACAGAACTGGAAGAAGTACAGGGGTTGGACAAAAATACGGAAATACCACGAGAAATGCATGCTGGAACCTAAAAGCAGTGCTAGCCAAGCTTGCAGAATGCGCTGTTATATTCGACTACAAACGACACCTGTGTAATTTCCTCAGTACGTTGCAACCGTCACTAGTGGTCAGAACAGTGTTATCTATAGTTGTGAGTGAATTGTTGAAAGGTGGCACGCCACTCTCTCACTTTAACTACTCTGTCGGTCTGAATGATATTCATGTTTTAGGTCATGATCTCCATGTTCCCCACTACTACATTTGGTATGTGTGGCTTATGACTATTACATGAGCAAATTTTGAGCAGAATGTTCTTATAACTACATGTGTAGCTTGTACCTGAGGGGCCGTAGTTGAGGCAATGGAGAACAGGGGGAATGATTGTGGGCCATAAATGTTGTATCAAGCGACCTGTCGGTGCGAGTGGTTCGGGGAAGCAGCGCTCTGTGCATTGTACCTGCAGAGAGACCTCGGGCTGTGGCACTCCACTCTTCCCACGTAGGGTCGGAGCAGGAGGGCGCCGGCTCGCAAAACATTTTACCTGGGCCAGGCGACAGTCTGTCACGAAGGCGACCAAATGGCAGAAAGTGGGTGGAGGAAGCCATTTAAGAGACACTGCTGTAATCTGAGCTTTTGTGCAAACAGTGGGATGTCCATAAAACTATAAGCATTCTCATGTTAGCTGGGACGATGAGATCAGAGCGGCTGGTGCACGTGTTTAGTGGAGGGAAGACTGTAACTCGCCTGACACCAGGAAGTTGCCAGACTCTTTTAGCGAGCAGGGAAAAAAAAAAAAATATTTCACATGCACGACCGCCTGGGGATCTTAACAGCTTTCTTTCAGAAATTGGAAATGGTCGGCCTGGAAAGATTAGATGTCTTCGTAAATGAATGACTGTGGTCCCATCTAGGTGGACGTTTTTTGCCGAAACATGGCTATTCTTACTGCGAGAAGGACACCTCGCTAGTCAAAAATATTTTTCAGACAAGAGAGATTTTGAGTCGCGGATTGGTTCCTCTCAAGATACGCAAAGCAGTGGCTTGCTCCCCCAGTGTGGGAAACCTGGTGCTGTGTCTGGATTGGCTACCAAGCCAGCAGAACAGACAAGAGGGGAGACCCAATGAATGGAGGATAGTTCGATTGGTTCGTACAACGCGGAGGCGGGTTTATTCTGCTAATCCGGCTCCTGTACGAGGCTTGGTGCAGCGTAATTGTGATTCTTTGCCTTCTTCATTTTCTGATTCGTGGTGGAGGACTTCAGGTCTTTCCGCAGTGGGTGAGACTTGTGGTACACAAATTGTGGTCGACTAACAGCCAGAGGTGGTTTTCAGCTGTACCGGAACTGCATATCATGTCGGAGATATCGTGTGTCACGAGGGTAACCTTATTCGTCCTGAGTTGGCCGTCTGACATTTACAGCAGTGTCTCTTAAATGGCAATTCCAGCATGCGCCGTCGGTCCTGTGAGTCAAACTGGTTGGCCAGACCAGTGAACGGGTGCACCTCACACTGAAATCAGCCGGCATTGAAATCAGTCGGCAGGGACATTTCCCGCGTCGTAGTAATCCAAACGCCAGTCCACATGGCTTGCAAGTTTTCGTGGAAGCCTCAGATCATTACAACAGCCGCCACGCTCCGCGCGTCGCCCACAGCGTTCAGTCTTCTGCTGCCGCCTGAATCAAGAGGAAAGGGTGAAGTATTGCTGCACCAGCGTAGGGCTGTTAAATGATGTTTACAGCTCCCTGTTCTCCGTGAACCATAGTTTGTGGTGTACCTGGTCGTAGTTGATTCTATTTCAACAGAAATTGGCCTCACAGTGGATTCATGTAAATGAAGTCTGGTTGCGCTGTAAAAAGGATTAATTCAGGAGAGGACTTGTATAGTTTCCACCCCAATGAATGCTTCGCGAATCAACCACCATTCCTTTCTTGATTTATGTTTCACATTTTTTGTAAGATTTATCGGCTTGATTGTAGTTATAAAAGGATGAATAAAAATTTGTCATTATTTATGTAAAAAATACGCCACTGTTCTCATTCATACTCCCCCAGCCATTCGCTGTTTTTATTTTATTGTGGTGATACATGGATACACCAGCAATTCAGAATGCATTTAGTAAATGACTTAATGTGATGATTAATTTAAGTTCTGAAAGACAGAGACAAAAGTGCCATGAGTAAATTCACTAATTTCATATACAAAAATTAAGGGTGTAGCTCATGACTTGAAGATTTTTGAGAAGATAATACTTTTCTATATGTAAAGATAATAATATTTAGCATCGCTTGGATATACATTTATGATGAAAAAAGCTGCTTCTGGCATTGTTTCGAAGCCCAGCGCATTCGAATGTGGGAAAATTGTTGTTCAAACAATGAAGGCTTTCACGACCGGATGTTTCAGCTGCCGAGAATTCTTCCGGGTAGTATGGCCGTGGTCCATGGAACTTTTCTATCCCTGACGTTTCGTCCAAAGCTACGTTGGACATCTTCGAAGGTGCTCCTGGTTGTGCTGAGTCTTGCCGACTGACGAGTCGGACTTCAAAGAGCGGCCTAAATACGGTGGAAAGTGGGCGTGGTCTGGATTTCACGTGATAGCAGAGATAAACTTTGTCAAGGATAAAATATAACTATCGATCATAGTACGTCAAAGATAAAATCTTCTCATCGATTCTGAGTTTCATAGCTTCTTCTTTTCTGTTAAAATTGTGTACTATGACGAACTATTATCCACATCTATTTAGAGAAGCCGTCGAAATACATAAAATGGGGATAATTTTAAGAGAAAAGAAGAAGCTATGAAACTCAGCGATATATGGACAGTGGCGCTACAGAATCGATGAGAAGTCTTTATCTTTGACGTGGTATGAGTGATAGTTATATTTTATCCTTGACAAGATTTATCACGTGAAATCCAGACCACGCCCACTTTCCACCGTATTTAGGCCGCTCTTAGACTTCCGACTCGTCACTCGGCAAGACTCAGCACCACCAGGAGCACCTCCGAAGATGTGCAACGTAGCTTTGGACGAAACGTCGGGGATAGAAAAGTTCCATGGACTACGGCCATATAACCCGGAAGAATTCTTGACAGCTGAAAATTGTTGTTGCCCGTGCTTCCGTAACCGAGGTAGCCAAGGGCCTGGTGTTTCAAGAGACACCGTATCAAAGACTCGTACCGCATACAAGGAATCCGCTAGTAACAACGCGGACGGAAGTGTATGTTGAGTGAAACTTCCTGGCAGATTAAAACTGTGTGGCGACCGAGACTCGAACTCGGGACCTTTGCCTTTCGCGGGCAAGTGCTCTACCAACTGAGCTACCGAAGCACGACTCACGCCCGGTACTCACAGCATTTACTTCTGCCAGTACCTCGTCTCCTACCTTCCAGACTTTACAGAAGCTCACAGGCGGTTATATATACACTGAGGTGATACAAATCGTAGGATAACGATATGCACATAAAGAGATGGCCGTAGTATCGGGTACACACGGGCAGTGCATTACCGGAGCTGTCATTTGAACTCAGGCCATCCGTGTGTAAAAGTTTCCGACGTGATTATGGCCGCACGACAGGAATCGACAGACATTGAACGCGGAATGGTAGTTGGAGCTAGAAGCACGGGACATTCCGTTTCGATGATCGTTAGGGAATTCAGTATTTTGAGATCTTCAGTGTCAAGAGTGGGCCGAGAATACCACATTTCGGACATTACCTCTCACGACGGACACCGCAGTGGCCACGGCCTATAGTTAACGACCGCTAGTAGCGGCTTTTGCGTAGAGTTGTCAGCGCCAACACCACAAGAAAACTGTGTGAAAATAAGCGCTGAAATCAACGTGGCACGTACGAGGAACGTGTCCGTCGGGACAGTGCAGCGAAATGTGGTGTTGATGGGCTATGGCAGCAAACGATCGACCCGAGTGCCTTGCTAACAGCACGAAATCGCCTGCAGCGCCTCTGCTCGGCTCGTGAACATATCATTTGGACCCTAGACTACTGGGGAAGCGTGGCCTGGTCAGATAAGTCACGAGTTCAGCCGATAGGAGCTGATGGTAGTATTCGAGTGTGGCGCAGACTCTATAAAGCCATGGACCAGGTTGTCAAAAAGGCACTGTACAAGCTAATGTTTACGTGGAATGGACTGGGTGTTCTCGTCAAACTAAAGCGATCATTGACAGTAAATGGTTATGTTCAGCTACTTGGAGACCATTTGCAGCAATTTGCGGACTTCACGTTGCCAAACAATGCCGTCATGTCACCGGGTCGCAATTGTTCGCGATTGTTTGAAGAACATTCTGGGCAATTCGAGCGAATGATCTGGCCATGCAGATCGCCCGACATGAATCCTATCGATTATTTGTAGGTCGTAATCTAAGAGATCAGTTCTTGCATAACGTCCTGCACTGGCATCAGTTTGGCATTTGTGGACGGCTATTGAAGCAGCATGCTCAAAATATTTCTGCAAGGGGCTTTTAGTGACTTCTTGAGTCCTTGCCACACCGAGGTGCTGGGCGATGCCGGGAGAAAATAGGTCCGGCACGATACGGGGAAGTATCCCACGGTAGCCGCGTGGTCTAGGGTGAGTGATTTGAGTGTTCATCGGAGGTGAGGGTATCATCTGGAGTGCCCCAGGGAAGTGTGGTAGGTCCGCTGTTGTTTTCTATCTACATAAATGATCTTTTGGATACTGTGCGGCTGTTTGCTGATGATGCTGTGGTGTACGGCAAGGTGTCGTCGTCGAGTGACTGTAGGAGGATACAAGATGACTTGGACAAGATTTGTGATTGGTGTAAAGAATGGCCGATAACTCTAAATATAGATAAATGTAAATTAATGCAGATGAAAAGGAAAGAGAATCCCGTAATGTTCGAATAGTCCATTAGTAGGGAGCGCTTGACACAGTCACGTCGATTAAATATTTGGGCGTAACATTGCAGAGCGATATGAAGTGGGACAAGCATGTAATGGCAGTTGTGGGGAAGGCGGATAGTCGTCTTCGGTTCATTGGTAGAATTTTGGGAAGATGTGGTTCATCTGTAAAGGAGACCGCTTATAAAACACTAATACAACCTATTTTTGAGTAAATGATGACTAACTGAAACCCTCAGCTGCTGACAGGTGTTGTTGATATACCTCGATGTGGACAGCTGAAAATGTGTGCCCCGACCGGGACTCGAACCCGGGATATCCTACTTACATGGCAGACGCTATATCCATGTGAGCCACCGAGGACACAGATGAATAGCGCGACTGCAGGGACTTATCCCTTGCACGCTTCCCGTGAGACTCACATTACCAACTGTCCACAATTCTACATATGTAATGTACCTTATAGACATTTGCCCATTCACTCATTACTCGCGCACGCTTTGGCGATTCCCGTTAGAGTATGGGCAACCTGTGCGCGTTCGCACAGACGAAGGCCAATGGCTGGGTAGCCTTTAACTATATATATATGAAGACAATAACTGTTCTCGAAAGAACAGATTACTGTTGTTGACCGTGCAGCTTTTCCCTGGAATAAATGATGACTAACTGAAACCCTCAGCTGCCGACAGGTGTTGTTAATATTCTTGAGTAGTGCTCGAGCGTTTGGGATCCCTATCAGGTCGGATTGAGGGAGGACATAGAAGCAATTCAGAGGCTGGCTACTAGATTTGTTACAGGTAGGTTTGATCATCACGCGAGTGTTACGGAAATGCTTCAGGAACTCGGGTGGGAGTCTCTAGAGGAAACGGGGCGTTCTTTTCGTGAATCGCTAGTGAGCAAATTTAGAGAACCAGCATTTGAGGCTGACTGCAGTACAATTTTACTGCCGCCGATTTACATTTCGCGGTAAGACCACAAAGATAAGATAAGAGAGATTAGGGCCCGTACAGAGGAATATAGGCAGTAATTTTTCCCTCGTTCTGTTTGGGAGTGGAACAGGGAGAGAAGATCCTAGTTGTGGTACGAGGTACCCTCCGCCACGCACCGTATGGTGGATTGCGGAGTATGTACGTAGATGCAGATGTAGGGCGCCTTGTCACGGTCCGCGCGGCTCCCTCCGTCGGAGGTTCGAATCCTCCCTCTGGCATGGGTGTGTGTGTTGTCCTTAGAGTAAGTTAGTTTAAGTTAGATTAAGTAGTTTGGTCCCATACGATCTTACCACAAATTTCCAAATTTCCCATGACTTTTGTCATCTCAGTGTAAAAGCAATGCTCGTTGAGTATTTTGGTCGCACTAGAGTCTTCGTTGCAGTGTTGGCGTGTTCGTGATTCCTCCGTCAACTCGTTTGTGTACGTTTTTCAGTGTCGAAGGAATTGCGTGCAGTGAGCAGAGCTGAGAGAGCGGCGCGCGTGCGGACAGGTGGCGCGTTCGCGCGGGCGTCGGTTCGAGCCCCGGCCGTCGCGCGTGCTCCGTGCGCTCGGCGCGGCGCCGCTGCGCCCCTCCCCGGCCGCGGCTGCCGATGGCGGGCATTTTTTGTGGCGGCGCGTCAGTCATGCCGGCGCTACCTGGCCGCACACACGACACGCGCGGGCCGCGCCTCGCTCGCGACGCCAGCGGCCCCAGCGCGCGCGCGGTCGCGCCGCGAACTAGGCGCCAGCAGCCGCGCCCCAGTGGAGCTTCCCGGCCGTCTGCGCCTCCTCTCCGCAGCCGCGGCCCGGCGCGACTCTTCTCAAAGGTAGGTCAGTGGTTCTTCAGACGGCTCGCCGCCGCCGGTCTTGCGCAGTGGGCGCCGGCGGCCGCGGTGGGGGCCCGGCCCTAACAAGATTACCTCCGCTCCCCTGGCCGCACTCTAATGAAATCTCTCGCTCTCGCGACACCTCCCCGCTCGCTCGCCCTCGCTCGTCTTATGCGGCGCCGCCGCCGGCGCCGCGGGACGCCGGACTCGCTTTCCCCTCTCGCCGACTCTCTCTCCTCCTCCCTCCTCTCCCCGACGGCGCGGCCCGGCTTCGGGCAAGGCCGCACGCGACGAATCTTGCCGAAGCAGGCGCCGGAATCTTCAAGAGAAAGGGAGTGGGGGTAGCGAAGGCAGGCGCGACGTGCTTGAGATGTCGGCGCGTATCGATTGCTCGCCCGTCTGCCAACATGGCTCCTCTGCGCTTCGCCCGCTGCCGCCGTCCGCCCGCTTTTATTCGCACAAACGTCACTCGTGTCGCTTTTCCTACGCCTGGCGCAGTCGTATTTCTGACCGTCTTGTGTGTTTTTGCTTTTCTTGCGATGTGAAGTAGCGACACTTTGGCATCTTTCTGTCGAATCTCGGCGCCAGAGAATTGTACTCGCGCTATGGCCGTTGCGGCAGCCGTCAGCGACGCAATCGCGTTATTGATCTGAGCCATTCGATGCCGACCGTAAAACGTTGCGCAGTGTCCACTCCGTGTCTTTCTCACTTTTAAACAGCGCTCGAAAAATAGCATTCCTCCTAATACCTGTCAACTGTGAGCTGTTTTCAAATAGATCAGCTTCTTTTGCTTACAGAATGGCCGATAACGGGAGTGTGCTAAGGCGTTTTGTATTTTAATTCGTAGTTTTTAAATATTCAGTTTCACACATACGTACTGGTTTCATCGAAACAATGATTATTTTTTATTTTTGTGCAAGGAATCTTTATTGACAAGGCGCTTAGGTACCTAATAGTTTGTCTTCATTGAATTCAGCCATAACAAGTAAGAGGGATCATATATCTATAAAGATGCCTGGAATATGATAGTTCCGCATTCACAACTGCTATATATAGTGCCTTTATAGCTGAATCTATACAAAATTTAGTTCCATCTTGGCGAAAGGTTATTCTTACTGTCACCACGCTCACTACATACTTACGGAAAATTGTAATTATGTACTAAGATTTTTCTTACGTGCTGCTTTAGTAATGAATATGCTAAAATGTTCTTTACTTCCACGCTAACGAAATTGTTCGGATATTACCTTTATGCGTGTTCCGTGTAATGCCATGTCTCACACGTTCTACACTACATGTGTGTAATATAAAGCAGGAAATTGTACTGATTTTTTCCTACATACAGTTTCGCCACAGATTACCGTTATTGAATTAGTACTGGGATAAGCGCATTATCGTAAGTCAGTTCTTCTCTGTGACCGCAGTTACACATCGCAAGCTGGTACACAGATACTGATTCAAATGAACATCTTTATGATGATATCTGCTGCCAGCTGCAGATATGAAGGCAAAGCGAACGTGGTCCTTTCACCCATCCGGTAGCACTGTATCTTGCCCTACACAAAATTTCAGGGCCTTTCACATTATCCGAGAGAGCATTACCTGAAGACCACATTAAGTACCTATAATATTTGATGAGCAGACAATAAAGGCTTTATTTAACTCATGGAGAAAGCACACAGCTAATCTCATTTGTGATGAAAATGTGCACTGTTTGAGATTGGCGCATACGTTATTCCAGTGTCCAAAACGATAGACGATGTTAAATAACTGTTACATTACTGTCGTAGTCAGTATATAAGAAATTAATCATCCCGTCATTTTTTTATTTTATATCTGTTTCTTGTTTTTATGAGTTGTTACTTCTACTCCCCCAGCGACTAACACAAATAACAGTATGCCAAGGTTTAATATCTCCCACACATAGCCGACGTTCCTAAGCCATTCCATCGCGTGTACTTACTTCGGTATGCTGCTCACTGGCGACTGTTCCCTCCATTCATCCCACCGATCTTCCCAATAATTTGAACTCCTTCTGTATTTCAATACTATCTTAGCACTATTCATGCAAAAGCTAAACTAAACTCCGCCCGAACGGGTGATGAAGGTACCGACCGGCCGCCGTGTCATCCTCACCCACAGGCGTCACTGGATGCGAATATGGACGGGCATGTGGTCAGCACACCGCTCTCCCAGCCGTATGTCAGTTTACGAGATCGGAGCCGCTACCTCTCAATTAAGTAGCCCCTCATTTTGCCTCATAAGGGCTGAATGCACTCTGCTCGCCACCAGCGCTCGGCAGACCGGATGATTACCCATCCAAGTGGGACAAATATACACTTCTCATCCTCAGCAAACAGTTTAGGAGTAATAACAGATGAAATTCCAAATTGGACTGAGCATGTAACTGCGGGAAGGTATCAGCATTTCTCCGTGTCCTAGAAAAATACAAAGAGAGGTTCCCTCTTGACCTGAAAAAGGAACTTGCACAAACACACTTTCAATTATTGATTGCAGCGATGATATCCTGCAAGGTGTTTCTCATGAAAACTCACGGCCCCTGGAACTGGGTTATGAATGCCTGTGTTAGTTATATCTTTGATGTTTCACTCTTTGATCACGTTTCATCATCATATGCACAGCTGTCCTGGCTGCGTGCAGACGGGCGCAGAGACTTCCGTACCCTACTGTCTCACCAGTGCACACTGCCTCTCATATCCCTCCTCGACCTTAACGCTCTTGTCTGAGCAACATGGCTGTTCCCATCAGACCAAAATCCTCACTGTCCTTCTCTATCGTTCACCCACTTTCTAGAAGTCCTCCTCAGTAGCAGGACCATGACTCTGGATTAATCTCGTGCGTTGTACCAGAGAATTGAGAAACATCTCCTGTTGATGACATATCTACTAAGGCAACAATAATGATGATCATTGGCACTGTACACTCTCGTCACCTCCATATGCAATTCTCTCCAACCAGATCTTCCTCATTTCCAAGTATTTTTCGCTGGTGTAGTCTTCCTAAATTTCCTTTCTCCACAACTCGCTATATCAGAAAACTTTTATTTTGAACACCTACAAATTCTTTCATTAGTACCGTTACCATTACTGTCATCTACCTCTCCAATAATCTGACCTCCACCTGTATTCCAGTACTGTCTTTGCACAATGCAAAAAAGCAGGCAATATTTATGACAAAATTGTGAGTAAAACAAAAAATGCTTTGTACTAAACCTTGGTCAGAAACTAAGTTGGAGCCCCGCACCCACTAACCATTCAAAAGAAAGCCAACAATAGACTAAAAGTACTAATTGCTCGAACAAGAGCATTAAATCACACAGCTTATATAGACCTACGTAAAAGATCCTCATCCATTAGCCCTCACCTATACAGACGTTCAAGGAATCTCCGTCTCAAGTTTTACCTCTTCCTTCTAATCATGGGACGTTGTGTACCTGCTTCGTTTCATATAACGTTTACCCTTGTCCACCAGTATCACTGTTTAAGTTCGCAAGCCTTACAGTTCTACATCTCCCGCAAAAGCGGGTCCCAGCGCCCCACCACCACTGTCACCCCCCCTTCCCCCCCCCTCCCCCCCGTTTTCCTATCCTGGAGAACGTGGCCTGGTGCAGCGCATCTACCACCACGCCCGCCTTCCTTACATTTCCACCTACTCCATGTCCCCTCCTAGGCTCACCTCAGCCGCCTTCCCATCCCAGACCACGATATCACTCCTGAGACCTATCCATCCTATCAACCAACATCTCTTCCACTCCAAATGAGGGCTCCAGCGCACCATTCCTACCAGCCTCCTACCATTTACAGGCCATTTCTTCACCTCCTCCCGTACTCATCTTTCGTCTCAACGCATTTCACTTCCTCTCCAATCCAAACTGCTGCCAATTCATTACCTAAGAAATCTTCCCAGGAGACCATTAAACCGTCATACTTATACAGATTTCAACATCACACTCATCAATAACATCTCATCTAGGTTAAGATTATCATTTTTTATTCCTATCATTTTATTTTGTGAATTTTTATCATTATATTCGAAGGCTGGAAAAAGGCAACATCGCTGTTCCCAGCCAGCGTCCTTTTTCTTCCCATCGTTGATGCAGCCCGCCACGAATTCCTCTCGTGTGCCAGCTTCTTAATTTCAGAGCAGGATTTGCAAACTACGTACTCATTTCTTTGCCGGATGTATTCCAATATCTGTTTTCCTCTACAGTTTTTATCGTCTACAGCTTCCTCTCGTACCGTGGAAGTTACTCCTGATGACTTAACATGTGTCCTATTATCCTGCCCCTTCTTGTTGTCAGTGTTTTCCATTTATTCCTTTCTTCATCGATCCTGCGGAGAACCTCCTCATTGCTCACCTTATCAATCCACCTAATTTTCGACATCGTTCTGTAGCACTACATTTCAAACGCTTCGATTCTGTTCTAGTTTCCCACAGTCCATGATACACTGTCGTACAAGGCTGTGCTCCAAATGTACATTATTAGAAATTTCTTCCTCAAATTAAAGCCTATGTTTGATACCAGTAGACTTCTCATCGACAGGAATGCTCTCTTTGCCTGTACTAGTCTGCGTTATATGTTCTCTTTGCTTCATCCACCATGTGCTATTTTGCTTCGAAGGTAGCAGAATTCTTTAGTTTAGTCTGCCTGACGATCATTCTCAAACACGATTACGTTATGAATACGAGGGTCATATCCGCCAAATCCGAATTCGGAACAAAGGATGATATACATGTTGTTTGCGGGAAACGATTTTTTCAATCAAGGTGGACTTGCCTATATTTGTGTCCCCATAAAGATACAATTGTTTTTTACGCACCACCTTGGACCGAAAGGCCTGGTTATACCAGCGTACCACGCGGCCCGCCCAGCCATTATACTGCAAATGACACTCGGACAGAGACTTCACTATAAGTTTCTTAGCCTGAAAAGATTCAAAATATTGTTCAATAAAACGAATACGTGACCAGTTATTAACTAAAAAAGGGTCCGTATAATCTAGCATATTGGTTCGTTCGGCCCACCTTCGAACACGAACGTTAAATGACAATGCAGAATCATTACAATTAGAAATAGGATCGGAATCATATTTTGTTATGTAAATCAATGCTGTTTTCCTACTCCTACATTTTTGGACATCAAATACACCATTTATACTACCGAACATAAACTCAAGACCACTCCTAACCTCTGTTAAAAGCTTAGCCTCCGTCAACTTTAGGTATGCATGTATATGAGTTAAATTACCTTGTGCAAAAGGCTCTTCAGAAATACAATACTCAATAAGATTCCAAATAGCCAATACAGTGTTAACAAAGTGAAGTTTCCCGCCAACAGAAGTAGCATCTACTGTAATCAGAAAGCTGTCGCTACGCCTTTTATACCCCTGACGGCGAGGCGTTGCGCAAGCGTCTGGAACGGTTTACTCTCAGTCCATATGCTGTACCCACTAGGTTCTTCATCGATTCAACATATCCTGTAATTCTTCTTCACCTTCACTGAGGATAGGAATGTCATCAGCAAATCTTTATCTTTCCATCTTGAAGTTTATTTTGTTTCTGTCATTGTGCCTTCGATGGTTAGATTCAACAGTAGAGGGAAAGGACTACATCTGTCTTATACCCTTTTAATCCGAGTGCTTCGTTTTGGTCTTCCAGTCGTATTGTTTCCTTTAGGGGAACGTAAATAAAGATTGAATGGTAATCGTACTTTACTTCTGAGTGAAAGGTCGCGGTTGGAATCCAAGTTTAAATACGCCATGCTGCTATTCTTTGGCGTTGCCCCGCGCACTTTATCGGAGCACGGTGGCAACGCCCACAGCTCGGATGACATTAAACAACTGCCTGTCCCCCCTCCTCAATCCCCCTACGAATTTTAATCCCCCCTCCAATTCCTCCTTCTCCCGCAGTATAACGTCGATGAATACCGATTCGCGATAGTAGATTGGCGCAAGACAATGGCATATCAGCTTGACAGAAGGCGTTGTCAATTTACCCTTAGTGCTTTCCCGTGTTCAGGGAAGTGATATTAGGGCATGGCCACAGCTTTCCCATACTCTCTTTTTTTAGTTACTTTTATGTTAGGAATTGGCTGTCAGCTGACAACAAGATCATTCATACGGTCACAGCTCAGAGTTTAACGCTTTGGGTTAGAATTCGTGCTGCTTAAGGAATCATACCGGCACTTAGCTAAACAGATTGAGGGAAACCGTGGATAATCTATGACTCAATATAGCCAAACAGGGATTTAAGCCCTCTTGCTCTCAAATACGAATCCAGGGTACCGTTTCACTCTACATTAGTGGAGTATTCTCCAGAGCACTGCACCAAACGAAGTGCTATCCTGGATCTCGCCCTCACTTACAAGTCGTGTTCGCTAAAGTCCGCAGTTGTTATACCTAGTTATATACACAAGATCCTCATCCCTTACAGCCTCGTCCATAAGATATTGAATGGCTCTCTGTCCCAAGTTTTTCACGTCCTCTCCAAATCCTTGGACGTCATGTATTCGACGTCGCTTTCTGTAACGTTTATCTTCCCCCACCAGTACCGTCGACTAACTACGCACACCTTACAATCCCACATCTGCCGTGGAGTCGGGTCCCAACACCGCGCTGTACCACGCTACCCTCCTTTTCTTGTCGTGGACAACCCTAGCCTGGCGCCAAGCGTCTACCAACACGTCCAACCTTCCTGACGTTTCTACACACTCCACGTTCTATCCTTGGCTAATGCCTGCCACCTTCCTCTCCCAGACTGTGATGTCACTCCTGAGACCTACCTTTCTTATCTGCCTACCCCTCTTCCATTCCAAATGAAGCATCCAGTGCATTACTCATTCCAGCATCCTAACACTTACATTCCGTTCCTTGACACTTCCCAATATAGGTCCCACGTGTCATCTCATTTCACTTCCTCTCCAATCCCAACTGCTACCTAAGAAATCTTACCAGGAGCCCACAACACCATGCATATAGATTACAAGACAACACATAACATCTCATGTACGCTGAGATCATCATACTTGATTCCTGTCATTATATTTTGTGTATTTTTTTCATTATATTCGAAGGCTGAAAACTGGGCAATGTGGCCGATGCCAGCCAGTTTCCCTAGCCTTGCGTCGGTATGTAACCAAAAACGTATGCTCAGTGTGGAGTACTTCCTGCTATACATAAGCAGTTTGTGTTATGGCTCCTGCAAAATAATATGGCTCATGTGCAGTCCTGAGTGCATGGTGATTCCATCCCACTGGCCCAAAGGGGCGGCCACTTGTCGGCTGTGGCCCGCCGACCAGTTCACTTTGAGCGTTCTCTTTGCTACCTCTTTGCTGCGTAGCAGGTATCACAGTCTTCATGTACTGCAAGTGCGGGGAAAGTACTTTGTAGTTAGAAATGTGTGGTGTGCAGTGTTATTAAATTTATGCCAAAGGAGAAGAGAGGCAAAAGAGGAAGCAGAAGTCTCACTAAAAAGAGAGGGGATGCAGGAACTAACAGCTATTCTCACAATGAAGAGAATAAAGGAGGGGGGTGAGGAGAAACATAGTTATAAGTACTTTCCAAGAGTCCACTACGTCAGGAATATGCAAAAGAAGCAGGAGAAAACTTTGTGTTGAGGTAATGTCAACGAACAGGTTATCAGAGGACTGTCACATAATTTCCACATGAAGCAAGTTATTTATTTTACATCACCAGTATTCTTGTAAGCGACATTGTCTGCTACACTGCAAATTTTATCCATTTTTTGTTTTACACGGTTTCCTTCTGGCAGTGCGTGGTTGGACTTATTTTACTTTGATTGATCCTTCGTTTATTTTGGAATTTCTTTTTCGTACTCTAGTGAAAAATTATTTACTTTGGATGTCCATATTTGTATTAATAGTCGTATTGATACAACCTGTTAATACGATCATTTGCAGACCTGGTAGCAATACACAATACACTTCTTTGCGCTATCTCACTATCTCGCAATAGTCCTACACAAGTGAGCCCCATCACTGCCGTTAGCCCCTCCACTGCTGCACAGGTCCGGACCAGTTACTTTGTGCACACTCTGCCCTAAACGACACTTGTCGTACTACCAGAGGTTCTCTAAGCTCTACAACACTAGAGGAACTCCACTGCAAACCTGGCATTGCACCACCTGGTGTTTGTTCGGAACTAGCAACCAGCAGAGAAATTGCCAAGATCCTAGCATCTCAGCCCCGTTCTTAGTCTGGGCATCATCAGTAGCTCAGATCAAGCAGTAATTTTCTAACCCTACCTCAGACACCTGAAGGAACACCCAAGCAGACTTGAATCCGAAAATGGTAGGATGGAATCGAGAAATTTAATAACCCAGAAGAGAATCTTCCCTTCGGATAGGCAGAGGATTGGGTAATTTGAAAGTGCCACAGGATGCAAATTCATTCCCGATAAATGGAACTCCAATGTCGAATCCACGCTGTGTGAGTACGCCAGTCCACGCCAATGCATTGCAATGAAGTTCGTACTCTGCCTCACTGATAGTGGAGAACCACTGGGAAACCATCTCATAACAACACCAGACGCTCTTGAATTGACCAAGTTTTGGTCAAAGAAAAGACTATTTCAACGCTGAGTTATATTTGTTTTGTTAACAGTTCCTTGTACGTGTCGTAATTTTAAAGTTTTATCTATAACTTCGAAAACATCAAGCTGTGACCATGAAACTTTGTTCTAGTCTCTTTTTTTTATTCAGCCTTCAACGTGACCCGTTTCTCCCCATGATGGATGCCTCGATGGAGATCTTGCTTGCAGAAGTCTGCATTCTGGCTGTTCAGGAAATGTCCTTCCTCGATAATCATTCCAGAAATACCTGTCACGCAACGACGTCTTCAGCCGAGGAAAGATAAAGAAGTCACTGGCTGCCAAGTTCGGAGAATACAGAAGATGAAGCAAAATTTGACAGCCTCAAGAATCACCACGTGTTACTGTGTCGTCTGCAGAGTCGGTGGGCCGTTGCCGTGTAGCAGAAACACCCCCTTGAACCTCTTCCTGCGACACCACTTCTTGGCGACCTATAACGTCGACCAGAGATTTCAGTAGTATACGTCTGTGACGTTTGCCCCGCAACGAGCGTAATCTGTTAGTACCACGCCATGGCGGTCCCAAAGAAGACTCAGCATCGCCTTGCCCGATTATGGTTGGATCTTCACATTTATCGGCTGTGGTCGACCCACAGGTTTCCACTGCTCGCTTTGCTCCTTTCTCTCGGGGTCACAGTGAAACGCCCAGGGCTCGTCCATGGTGATTATGCGGCTGAAGAAGTCACTTCGATCGGCCTGACAAAGCTGCGTTATTTCCGCTGCTGCCTTGGATCGGCGGACTTTATGAACTGGCGTGAGCAGTCGCGTAACTCTGCGGGGGAGACCTTCCCTCCAAGTTCAAAGTGCCGTCCAAAATGCGGAAGACTGATTTTTTATTTTTTTCCATTAACGGCTCAGTTGTGTTACTCTGGCATTCGAGCGTTATGACCTCCACTTAATAGAGCTGTTCCCGGTTCTACACAGATAATTCGTCTGCCGTTTCATTGTTCGTCATTCAGACTTGTTTGAGCGAATTGGAAGAGTCTCCACTCTCTGTTGCACTGCTGCCGTGCACTTCCTCCAAGTTAGCAAGGACTGTTGCAGCGCTGTTCCCTTTCAAACGCAGAAAATGAATTACTGACCGATATTCCAGTTTATCAGTGAGCCTCGCCATTCTCTTTGGCTCCTCCAGCGACGAGTTATGGTACTACGGTGCGAGACATTCAGTGTGTACCAAAGCAGGAGACGTGTACCTGCAAACAAACAAGAAATTAATAATTTAACTTTAGTTCTTCGAGATGATAACTAAAACTTCTGACTAACCATCGTAAATATTTTAGCGTGTGTCTTAATTTGCTTCTGACACGAAATACAAATACATCATAAAATGTAGTTGCCTAAACAGCTGTGTAAAACTTCTATATACAACCATATCAGAAGAGTTTTTCGCTTATTTTTTCGTAAAAGATGATGCACAATATCAGATACACTGGTTTTTATAAATAGAGGAACTATCAAACAAATAAAGATATTTTTAAACATTCGTATAGCCATGTTAGGTGCGGCCCGCCATGAATACCTCTCCTGTGCGAACCTCTTCATCACAAGTAGCACTTCAAACTAATATCTTCCATTATTTTTTGGGTGTTTGTGTCTACGCTTACAGTTATTACCCTCTGCAGCTCCCTCTTATACCATGGTAGTTATTCCATGATATATTAACATATCTCATATCATCGTGTCCTTTCTTCTCGACAATGTTTTCCATACGTTCCTTTCTTCGCCGATTTTGTGGAGAATCATTCCAATCAATATAAGTTTCAACATTCTTCAGTAGCACCACGTCTCAAACGCTTCGATTCTATTCTGTTTCGTCTTTCCCACAGTCCATGATTCACTATCATACAATGCTGTGCTCCAAACGTACCTTCTTACAAATTACTTCAACAAATCAAGGCCTATGTTTGCTAATGGTAGACTTCTTTTGGCCAGGAGTGACCCCTCTCCCTCTGCTCATCTGCTTCAAATGTCATCTTTGCTTCTTCCTACTTGTCCCATCTTGCTTCCAAGGCAGCAGAATTTCATCACTTCGTCTATTTTGTGGTCCCCAAAGTGAAGTTTATCGCCAATTCATATCTGATACTTCTCATTAGTCTCGCCTTTTTCGGTTTACCCCCGATCCATATTCTGTTCTCATTAGACTGTTCATTCCATTCAACAGATTCTGTAATTGTTCTTCACTTCCACAGACAATAGCACTGTCGTCAGCGAATCTTATCACTGATATCCTTCGATCCTGAATTTTATGCTCACTCTTTAACTTCTCTTTCATTTCCTTTATTGCTTCTTCGATGTACAGATTGAACAGCAGAGCTGAAAGACCACATCCCTGTCTTACACCCTCATTAATCCGAGCACTTCGTTCTGGTCTTCCATTATTATTGTTCCCTCTTAGTTCTTGTATATATTGCATTTTACACATATTTCCCTACAGCTTACCCCTATTTTTCTCAGAATTTTGAACATCTTGCACTATTTTACACTTCGGACACTTTTTCCAGATCGCCAAACCCTACTAATGTGTCCTGATTTTTCTTCTTTTTAGCTTCCATTATCAAACGCAATGCCGCAACTGCCTCTCTGGTGCCTTTACTTTTCCTAAAGCTAAGCTGACCGTCGTCTATGGCATCCATTTTTGTGCACATTATTCTTATCATAAACTTGGATGTATGACCTGTTAAGCTGATTGTGCGATGGTTCTCGCACTTATAAGCTCTTGATACCTTCGGAATTGAGTGGATGATGTTTCTCCGTAAGTCAGATGTTATGTATCCAGTCTCACAGGTTTTACACACCAACTGATATAGTCGTTTGGTTGCCATTTCCACCAATGATTTTAGAAATTTCGATGGAATGTTGTCTTTCCATTCGGCCATATTTGATCGTAAGTGTTTGAAAGCTCTTTTAAATTCTGAATCTAATATAAGATCCCACATTTCTGCTATACTGACTTGAATTTATTCTTCTATCACGCCATCAGACAATTCCTCCACCTCATATAGGCCATCAATGTCCTCTTTCTAGCTATCCGCTCTCTCCTCTGCATTTATCAATGTAATGCCCATTGCACCTTTAATGTTCCCGCCCTTACTTTTAATTTCACAAAAGACTGTTTTGACTTTTCTTCATGCTGAGCCAGTCCTCCCGACGATCACTTCTTTTTTCTATTTCACACATTTTTCCTACAGCCGTTCTGCCTTTGCTTCCCTTCACTTCCTATTTATTTCATTCCTAAGTGATCCTGTCCTTCCCTGGTCATTTCTGTAGCTCCTTCTTTCGTGGGTCAATTGAAGTATTTCTTCGTCAGTTTCAACATTTTGTTGACAGGGAGCCAGCAACTTTTTTAAATTCCTTAACGCGTTTATTATTATTTGCAATACTTCAACTGGTAACTGAATCGTTAATAAACACTTTAAGTGTTTTTCTCTGTTACCCAAGGTTTGTTCGCAGTTGCCTCCCTAATACTTATGCTTGTCTTTCCAGAATCTGTGATTGCTCGTTTTAGAAATGTTCACTCCTCGTCAACTGAACTGGCTACTGTGTTATTCCTCATCACAGTATCTACATCTTTCACGAACTTCAAACGCGTTTCGTACTTCCTCAGTACTTTAATATCCCACTTCCTTCCATACTGATTCTTCCAAACGACTCGCTTAAGCTTCATTCTGTCCTTTATCATTGCTTAATTGTGATCTGAATTTATATCTGCTCCTGGGTACGCCTTACAGTCCTAAATCTGATTTCAGAATCTCCATCTCACTACGATGTAATCCAGCTGGAGTCTCCCCGTGCCTCCGGGCCTTTTCCACGTATACCACCTTCTCTTGTCATTTCTTCTCCTTCCCCGCAGTGAATTACTCCTTCAATATCCACTCATACTTTCTCTTCATCTTCTGCTTGCGACGTCAGCATGTATACCTGCACTATTGTTGTCTGCGTTAGTTTGCTGTCTATTCTGACGATAACACCATCACTGAACTGTTTACAGTAACTTACTCTCTGCCCTACCTTCCTACTCATAACGAATCCTACTCCCTTTATACAATTTTCTGCTAGTGTTGATATTACCCGATACTCGTCGAGACTGACGTCCTTATCTTCTTTCCGTTGCACTTCACTGACCCCCGCTGTATCTAGATTGAGCCTTAACATTTCCCTTTTCAGATTTTCTAGCTTCCCTACCAATTTCAAACTTCTGACATTACACGACCCGATTCGTAAAATATTTCCCTTCCGTTCGTTATTCCATGTTTTTCTCATCCGGACCTTTACCGTGGCATTCCTACATATGGATACACATTATGTGTCTTTAATTCAGTCTTTTCCATTACCTTCTGCATTCTCACCTCACGCCGGTGGTCGCTTCTGATGCATCCGTCTTTTAGAGACAGCTCCCCGCCCAAGGATATCTACTCCTCCGCCATCATTCTGCTCAAATAAAGCACGAAAATGAAATTACACTAGAAAGAAGTATGTTTAGAGTTGGAATATGTCATAAATGTACGAAATCGTGATGTGTGTTTGGTATAGAGCAAGGAAAGACAGCACCCATGAGAGTGTTGCCTTTGAGTTCCACAGAAGCTGAAGGCTGTTCACATTCCGATGCCGCTTTATGGGAAGTAAGGGTTTTTGGGTCGGCTTCCATGGTCTGAGGACATCGTTGCTACCACGTATAACGAAGGTTGCAGAATCGGATCCCGCCTGTCACTTACAGACTGTTGCGTTGTCAAGGAGGAGGAGAAGGTAGCGCAAGGAACAAGTCTCCATTTAGTATGGTAAACATTCTGTATTTGATGAGATCGGGAGGCCGAGATGCCAGCTGGATACACTGAACTGATCTACGAGACGAGAGCTACACGAACGCGATAATGGAGTCTGTACTCTCTTCACATCGAGATAGGTATACTGTCACAGTACTACCCTGCCACACCAACGATATGGAGACTGACTCGAGAATGGTGGCAATATTATTTGTTGGGGGCCTAGTTCCGTCTTCGGGAGCCATGAATCTAGGCGACGCCCTATACTCGTAACATGGAGACGGCCGTTGCCCTCTACAGGAAATAAACTTTCTGCCGGGTGAGTACCTCGTCACTGAAGCATTCGTTACTCTGATTCTCGAATGAAACTGATGTCTCGATTTTTGGCCTGGAACTCGATTTCATTGTATGTTGTTGTGTACAACTGTTGCGACTTTGTTAATCGATACTGAATACGGCTCACGTTTCAGTAGTCGTAATTTTCGCTCTCTGCTTCATTTTCTGTCATCGAGATAGCGTCGATCTTGGTTTCCACACGCTATGTGGTCCACAGCAGTTACGTGGCAGACTACGACACGAAAGTATCTTCTGAAGCTGAACCAGGATTCGTCAGTTAATAGTCCTAACATGTAATCCAGTGCATATGCTAGCGTGCCCTCTACAATTGCTTTGTTGTGACTGGTGATGAGCAATGCTTACGTCGTTGGCTAAGACACCTAAGATAGGTTTCAGGCGGTATTTGCTAGACACCGTTCCTAGTCTATTAACAATTGAACGTGGACCTTTTAGCTCCTGACCACTTCTGTCCGAGTGGAGTCCGCCTCCATTCTGCCTACGGACTCAGTTCGAAGTCTGGCCGGTAAATAAATGATGCCTTGACGCAATTCGGCCTGACTGGCTGATGCAGAAGCCTCCTCTCACTCTCGTAACGCCAGCTGCCGCTGCCCTCTCAGATACGTATAGGCGACACAAGTAGAGTTTAATAGCGCAACAATTAGTATTGATATACTCAACTTTCGCGTCAGTTGTGTATTTTACCCAGTATTATTACTGTTCTTGTGAATTTTTCTTACTGTGTGACCAATAAAAACGGTTTGTAACTAACATTGGATAACGTAACTGAATGCGGAACACCGTGGTATAGTAGTAAGATTTGTTAGTTAATAGTTCTGATACTGTTACCTTGTCTCATTTTTCCCATTCCTTCTTCAAATAATAACGTGTTCAGTATCTTCCGAACGTCTTGTACAATGTAACTCGTGCCCGCATCTTTGTGTTTGTGACGCGGTTACTTATTCAGACAGTTATTCATGAGCCATTCAAACGGTTAGTAACCGTCACCGTGTTAAAAACTGACCTAAATCTTTGATGTTAAATGTCTCATATACGTCAATGACGCTCCCTGTTACAACAAATTGAGCACCACGGCACCTACCGTGTCGCTCTGCTATTGTAATTTAATGAATTACAATTTGGAGTACCCATATAATGCATATACACGATGTGAGGGAGCCCAGAAATGGATCGATCAGTTACCTGCAATTAAGATCGCGGAATGTTCTCGTAGTGCCGTACATTGTGGTTTTTCCTTTATTTTTTTTTTTAAAAGAAAGTTCCCACGCATTTATGAAATTACAATGACTTTCTTGGTGATGAATTTAGTGCTATTATTATACTTACATAAGTACTCACAAAAACGGTAACGTAGCTGCATTCTCTTTAATTATCTATGTACAGTGAATTTATCTGTCTTAGCGCGCTGTAACTATCACCCTTTGAAACATTCTATTAAAGACAGCATTTATGATAGTTTGAACTATACAGGCTGTCTTCACCACGTACAAGTGTGATACGCAATCCGAGATGCTCAGAGAAACTTTTCTCGGCTTACACGCAATGACCGACCCTTATGACCGAACCTTCCAGTTCGAACATTCTGAGTAGCATTCCGCCCCTCTTATCTTTTTCAGTTACTTGTCACAGCAACAAACCTTAGCTGAGATTACGTGTCCACTGTGCCAGTGCGAATTTTTCTTTGTGTACTCTGAAATAAAGATAAGGCTCTGACGATAGTTTTATAGCTTGTTCACGTAGCCAGCTGTAGCTTCCGGTACACCACATCTAAAACTGTAAAATTGATTGAGGTAGCCCAAGGTTCCGACACTGGTCTCACGTTCGGGGGACGGCACTTTAAATCCCTCTTTCCCCCAATCAGTTTAAGGTATTTCACGATTTCTCTGAATCTGTTAAGGCAAGTTCGAGGATATCAACTTCGAGAAGGACACGGCTACTAATCTTCCCCAACTTTCTCCACTCAGAGCTTGTTGTGTCTCTCCCGTCATCAAAGAGTCATTAAACCCCAATCTTTCTTCCGTAACCCGTAAACTTTATTGAATCGTAGCCAGTATTAATTTATGAAACATAAAGTAATATACGTGTCAATAAATTGTGTGCAATAAAATAGCGGGAGACGTTTCATGTCTACTGCAAGGAATCTACAAAGCAGACATGGGGATAAATGGTAAGCTATGAAGTACTGAGACACAGCTGGTTGCTTCAGAAATTGATAACACGACTATCTTTGACAGCGGCGAATTTAAGAGACTTGGGAGAGCTGACTATCAGAAAAGCAAATTAACTAAACGTGCCTCATTTGTCTGGCGGAGACGAACTACTCTAGCGTCAGCACTGCATTATGATCAACCTAGTTTGTTGCTCGGCTTCTTTTCGCTGGACATTCCCTTGGCAAAGAATCACCTTTACCTGGAACCATAGTCGTCCGGCTACAGTGGCCATACGGTACACTGACCGGAATACTGACAGAGGTCAGATAGCACGCATTATGAATGACGAGGTTTTAGTTCATTATGATATCACTTATAGGATGGATAAACATTTATAAACAGTACAACGTGCTGTAATATTCCGAAGTAGGTGATCTTTAGACCTTGTCTGTATGCCACCAAGCACGAGGGATTTCATACCATTGGAGTAATTCAGAAACAGGGGAAGAGCTAGTAATGGATTCAATTCTGTTCCCTTTGAGCTCGTCAGGGACATTTTCATTTTCAACTCTGGGTCAATTGTGAGAATTATGGCCTATCAGTGCGTTTGTAATTCGAAACCCACACATGTTCTATATGGTTCACCTCCGGTAACGAAACAGGAGTGGTACGTTGACCACCTGAGTTGTAAGTGGATTGACAATGTAAAACCTCAAATTGTAGCAGCCTGTGGAAGACCAAAAGAACGCATGATTTCTTTCCTGTAGCTCCTACTCGCCTCAGAACCGTTTCGAATGATGTGGAGTTAGTACGTCCGACAATAATGACATCTACCCACACATTCAGTTTAATACACGAATTTTGGGATGTCTGCGCGTCAATGATCTCAACGTAGCTGTATCATCCCTCCTAGCCCTGCTCCTCTCTGGTTAGTTTCACGTTCCGCGCTCTCTCCATACGTACTCGATTTGCTGTCGTTTACTATACTAAATAGCGTCTCTTCAAACAATTGTTTCTTTGGATCCTATTCTGTAATGATTATAACCTACGACTTCACGAATCACCCTCTTACCGAAGGAGGTGTAGTGATCGAAAGGCACTGGACTGGTATTGTTGTGGACGACAGTTCAAATCACACTCCAGCCATCCATATTTAGGTTTTCCGTCTTGGTGCTAAATAGCTAAAAGGTGAAAGCTGGATGGTTCATTTGAAAGGACAGTCCGATTCCCTTGCCTAATCCGATCTTGGGCTCAGTCACTAATGACCACTTCGTCGACGGAACATTAAACTTTAAACTTCCTGCAGACCCCTTGATCACAAATGTGGTCAGTTGTGCGTTGATGTTCTGCGGCCGATGGCTGTTTGAGAAGCTCGTTGCAGGTGATTTGCGTTCTGTCACTTATTCCTATGAACTATGAGCATTCTTTTCTTGTGGACGATGATGAGCTCCTTTTCTTCCGACACACAGTGTTATTTAAAGTGCGTCTACACTTGTGCAATTACATAAGACACCAACGATTTTTATATTACACGCTAGAGATATCTATCCTACCAATGTTTCACCACGCTACAAATTTCGATAAATTGCGTTTCTGAGACGTCACCTCCTGGTGTACCCCACGTGAACATCAGCGCCAAACATGAGTGATAGTCGGAATCCCACCACTTGAGTAATATACGACATCTCAGACCGATTTCAACGAGTGGTTTACGTTCCTCTTCCTGTAATAACACTGAAAGGCTGTGCATTTGCTGCCGTAAACTCTTCTTAAATCTGTCAGTTAATAATTCTATTTTGATTGTCAGAAAATACATTGTCGGATGAATATTTATTCGATAAAGATCACATGGGACAAAGGCGATAGTGTAATGAACCATTACATGAATTATTCTTACTTCGATGTCCGATGTTACGAACTTCCAGCATTCATAATGGCAGTTGCATCAGAAACTTGCTAGACGTGTAAATAATGCATTTTCCTAAATATTTTCATGAAGTTGTGTTCTATCAGAGAAGCACCCGCTGCCCTGAAAGTAGATGTACACCTCGCAACACCACAGATAACATTTCTTTTCTTGTTTTCTCATTTGATATGGATGTCAGCGATAAAACGTGTACTGGATGCAATTTCATTATAACTGGCCCAAAGTGTTCTCGAGTAACTGCAGTTCTAGAACCGTAGGCATGGACCAGAGCAGGCAGAACTCACCCGAAGCCTGTGATACACATTGCAGAGTTAAACCGGTTCATCTCAGGTTACCAGCCTGTTCAAACTAAAAGAGAAGAAAATAAATATACATCACTAGACCGAATATATTGTATGATGACTGCGAATCAGCGTTTGGAGTTCCATCTTAGTTGCCACAATGTGTAGGAGAACTAAATTAGTTGGTTAGCTGGTTTGTTACTAAAATCAATCCTGGTGTGTTCACTTAGTTCAAGCTCTATCAGCACCCTGTGCTGAACATTACTTATCTATGGGACCACCACACTGATTTTTTCACTGATTTTCGTCTTTCACACCAAGTCAAGGATCTCCGTTTTTATACCGTTAAATGGAATTACAGAGGAGGGTGAGCAGCTGACACGTATCATCAGGGTCTGGTTCACCAAAAACTAAATTTAGTAACTGCACAAAAAGCTGGCATAGAGTCTCATCAGAATTACGAGAATGCAGTAGTAGATAAAATGACGTCATCTTACATACCTGTTACACCTAATTGGTTGGTTGCTTCCGATGACTACGAGTATATATTTGTTTCGAAACTGAAAAGAAATTTATGAAATATATTGACGTTGTTAATAATGACCGATGTCTTTTCGGATACTTTTACTTATAAACTCTGATACACTATGTGATCAAAAGTATCCGGACACCTCCAAAAACAAACATTTTTCATATTAGGTGCATTTTGCTGCCACCTACTGCCAGGTACTCCATATCAACGACCTCAGTAGTCATTAGACATCGCGAGAGCTGAATGGGGCGCTCCACGGAACTCACGGACTTCGAACGTGGATTGGTGACTGGAAGTCATTTGTGTCATAGTCTCTCCACGAGATTTCCACACTCCTAAGCATTGCTAGCTCCACTGTTTCCGATGGGAAGGTGAAGTAGAAACGTGAAGGGACAAGTACAGCACTAAAGCGTACAGGCCGACCTCGTCTGTTGACTGACAGAGAACGCCGATGGTTGAAGAGGATCGTAATGCGTAATAGGCAGAGATGTATCCAGACCATCACACAGGAATTCTAAACAGTATCAGGGTACACTGCAAGTGCTGTGACTGGCGTGAGGTGAGAACTTGGAATTCATGGCCGAGCGGCTGCTCATGAGTCACACATGACGCCGTTAAATGCCAACTGACGCCTCGCTTGGTGTAAGGAGAGTAAAGACCGGACGATTGAACTGTGGAAAAGGAACCACGGTACACCATGTGGCGATGCATCGGCAGGGTGTGGGTATGCCGATTGCTGGGTGAACGTCATCTGGCAGCGTGCTTAGTGCCAGCAGTAAAATTCGGAGGCGGTGTTGTGGTTGTTTTTCATGGAGGGGTCTCGCACCCCTAGTTGTATTGGGTGGCACTATAACAGCTCAGGCCTACATTGATGTTTTACGCACGTCATCTTCATGGTGTAGCAATTTTAATGGCTAGTAGTGTATATACATGGGCAACGGCTGGTTTCTCCGTTAGCTCATTTTATAAATTAAGTTATTATTATTATTAAGTGTGGTGACGAAAGTTATTTTTGAAGGGGAGGGGGCGTTGGAGGGGGGGGGGTGGAGGGGAGCGGGGTGGAGAAAGAGACGGTAACACTTTGTAACCCACTCCAGATCCAAAATCTGTGTCAGTGCCTGGATGTGTATCAGCGTCATAATCGACTGTAACTGACGTCAGACTACTCTTTTGAATTAGCACTCGCGATGCCTCCAGGGGGAATTACGAAACGCTTTTAGGCGATAAAAGTTCAAAGAACTGTCACGAGAGATTATCTTTGTAAGGTCACAGCCTGCCTCTTCCACCCGGCAGCAGTAAAACGTAGGGCAATATGAAAGAGAATCTGCGAGCCTCCATCTCCGCTCCTGGAGTTTTCGCACGAGAGAGTTGTGAGAAGCCACTTAGACGATGCCTGAGAGAAATTACGCGTTTCCTTTTTTAGCCGTCTCAGGAGGTGGCCGGCGGGCCGGGGCGCGTGCCTGCCCCGCAATTAATGAGGCGAGGCAGCGCATAATTAGCCGGGCCTTTGTCCCGTAATCTGCGGCGCTGACGCGGCGGCTCCTTGGCGGCACGTGGACACCGCCCCCACAGCCAGACCGCGACACGTGACCTGCCGTCGACGTTCCCGGCCTCCTGCGGCTTCGTTCACGAGGCCGCCGCTTCCCGCCATCAGCTCTCGTGCCTGTAATTATGTGGGCAGCCAACTGCTGCGAAAGAAAAGCTGTCTCGGTTGGCGCTTGTCTTATTCTCTGCACAGCGGTGGCCACTGCTTTCCCGGGGACGTTCATCTCTCTGCCATCAATGGAGATTTCTTAGCGAACGAGACATTCGTTAGGAAGTGTCCAGCACGTCCTGCCCCCTGTGTGTCTGCATGTGAAGAGAACGAAGGAAAAGAATTAGAGGAAACGTAACAAGAAATAGCAATAGAAATAGAAAAAAGGGAGGTAGTGGAAAGCCGTAAAGAGAATAGAGAGACTATATTACACTACTGGCCATTAAAATTGCTGCACCACGAAGATGACGTGCTACAGACGCGAAATTTAAGCGACGGGAAAAAGATGCTGTGATATGCAAATGATTAGCTTTTCAGAGCATTCACACAAGGTTGCCGCCTGTGGCGACACCTACAACGTGCTGACATGAGGAAAGTTTCCATCCGATTTCTCATACACAAACAGCAGTTGACCGGCGTTGCCTGGTGAAATGTTGTTGTGATGCCTCGTGTAAAGAGGAGAAATGCGTACCATCACGTTTCCGACTTTGATAAAGGTCGGATTGTAGCCTATCGCGATAGCGGTTTATCGTATCGCGACATTGCTGCTCGCGTTGCTCGAGATCCAATGAGTGTTAGCAGAATATGGAATCGCTGTGTTCAGGAGGGTAATACGGAACGCCGTGCTGGATCCCAACGGCCTCGTATCACTAGCAGTCGAGATGACAGGCATCTTATCCGCATGGCTGTAACGGATCGTGCAGCCACGTCTCGATCCCTGAGTCAACAGATGAGGACGTTTGCAAGACAACAATCATCTGCGCGAACAGTTCGATGACGTGCGCAGCAACATGGACTATCAGCTCGGAGACCACGGCTGCGGTTACCATTGTCGCTGCGTCACAGACAGGAGCGCCTGCGATGGTGTACTCAACGACGAACCTGGGGGCACGAATGGCAAAACATCACTTTTTCGGATGAATCCAGGTTCTGTTTAGCCGGCCGGTGTGGGCAAGAGGTTAAAGGTGCTACAGTCTGGAACCGCGTGACCGCTACGGTCGCAGGTTCGAATCCTCCCTCGGGCATGGATGTGTGTGATGTCCTTAGGTTGGTTAGGTTTAAGTAGTTCTAAGTTCTAGGGGACTGATGACCTTAGAAGTTACGTCCCATAGTGCTCAGGGCCATTTGAACCATTTGGTTCTGTTTACAGCATCATGATGGTCGCATCCTTGTTTGGTGACATTGTGGTGAACGCACATTGGAAGCGTGTATTCGTCATCACCATACTGGCGTATCACCCGGCGTGATGGTATGGGGTGCCATTGGTTATACGTCTCGGTCACCTCTAGTTCGCATTGACGGCACTCTGAACAGTGGACGTTACATTTCAGATGTGTTACGACCCATCGCTCTAACCTCCATTCGATCCCTGCGAAACGCTACATTTCAGCAAGATAATGCACGACCGCATGTTGCAGGTCCTGTACGGGCCTTTCTGGATACAGAAAGTGTTCGACTGTTGCCCTGGCCAGCACATTCTCCAGATCTCTCACCAATTGAAAACGTCTGGTCAATGGTGGCCGAGCAACTGGCTCGTCGCAATACGCCTGTCACTACTCTTGATGAACTGTGGTATCGTGCTGAAGCTGCATGGGCAGCTGTACCTGTACGCGGCATACAAGCTCTGTTTGACTCAATGCCCAGGCGTATGAATGCCGTTATTACGGCCAGAGGTGGTTGTTCTGGGTACTGATTTCACAGGATCTATGCACCCAAATTGCGTGAAAATATAATCACATGTCAGTTCTAGTATATTTGTCTAATGAATAACCGTTTATCATCTGCATTTCTTCTTGGTGTAGCTATTTTAATGGCCAGTAGTGTATTTTTGCAGCAAACAACAAAGTGAGTTGCAACTACAATGACATACAGACTGTCCTGTCTTATTAATGTGAGCATGATCAAAAGTCTGAATAACAATTTTTGGAAGTGAGTCACTGAGGTTGCGGAAGGAACCGACAGGGATTTGGAGCCGTGCCGCGGCCAACTGCTCCAGGTTCCTCGACTGAGGATCCATGACGCGAAGAGCCCGATCGAGGTGGTCCTACAGATTCTGGATTGGCTTTAAATCCGGGGAGTCTGCTGGTCAGGAAGGAGTTCCGATAAACTCATCACGGTGTTCTTCGAGCCACGTACGTACATTGCGAGCTGTGTGACACTTTACATTGCCTTGCTAATAGATTCCTTCATGCCGAAGAAAAATAAACTCTGTATAGGGGTGGACATGGTCCCCAAGTCTACATGCATCCATTGTGCCATCCAAAATGACGAGACACCCATGCGATGCCGCTAAAACGTTCCCCAGACCATAACACTGCTGCCTCCTCCACCTGGATCCTTCTGACGACTGTAGCAGGGTATTTCCTTTCAGACGTTTCGCGCCATATATGCCGACGGCTATCTGTCCGATGGAGTATAAAACATGATTAATCTGAAAACGCCATCTGTCGCCAATAATTGGACGTCCAGTTGCGGTACTGTCGTGCAAGTTCCAGCCTTCTTCGGTGACCAACGGCACTAAGCTCGGGTGCATGAAGTAAGTGCTTGCTGCGGAGGACTATACGCAACAACGTTCGCTGGAATTTCCTTGAGGATTCAGTCGCTCAACACGTCTGTTCGCCCGTGGACATCTCCTCAGCCGTCGTTTACCCCTGCCATCTACGGTCCGTTCAAAATGGTTGAAATGGCTCTGAGCACTATGAGACTAAACATCTGAGGTCATCAATCCCCTACAACTTAGAACTACTTAAACCTAACTAATCTAAGGACATAACACACATCCATGCCCGAGGCAGGATCCGGACCAGCGACCGTAGCGGTCGCGCGGTTCCAGTCTGAACCGCGCCACTCCGGCCTGCTCTACGGTGCTTGGCTTACCACATCTGCCTCGGCGTCATTTTTGGGTAGCGTCACTTTGCCACACACTGTGTACTTTAACCACAGTCGCACGTGAACAGTTTACAGACTTAGTAGCTTTGGAAATGGTTCCACCCTTGGCCCGGTAGCCAGTGACCATCCTCTTTTGGACATAAATCACACTGTTTCAACATTACGTCAATGACTGCACTGTTTTCCACGTCCCTCCGGCGCGCTTTATGTGCCATCCACTGCTAGTGCTGTCGCCTGCCCTCTATGAGTGGTTATGGCACATCGACGCCTAATACAGGCGGTGGTCACATTATTGTGACTGCACAGTGTAGTTCTACACTACTGGTTCCAGCCTCAGTCTTGGGACAAGAAAGTCCCACTTTCGTGAATAAAAAAAACAGGATAACTCTGTACTACAATGGTGATACTATTTCTCTTCCCCCCCTCCTCCCTCTCCCGCTCCCCCCCCCCCCCCTCAAACATCACATGGTGATATGTATGTCGACAATGTACCAGGGTCCATTACACGGTGTCACCTCTCGCCATTATGAGAGTGCTTCCAGCACTGTCGAACATGATCGTTTTGGCAGTCTAGGTGTTAGGTGTGGGGAGGCACAATGTGGCGTGGGCGTAGTGATGTCCAAATCTTTGAACACGGTACACTCACTGGTCAACTTACCGTGACACTGTGTTCCTTCACCTGTACGTCTTTTCGTGGCTGTATTCAGCCCTGATTTAATTTTTGTGGATGACAATGAGAGAGCGCATCGAACAGCGCAGGTGACGGAACTCTTGGAACGAGAGGATATTCGGCGAATGGACTATCTCCGTGTTGTTACAGCCAAATAGTTCGCGCCTGCGGACAGGCAACCCGATGAATATATTTCCAAAGTAGGCTGCTGCTGCCCCTGCCTGGCACCTCGTGTCATCGACTTCAGTGAACTGCACGCGCATAGAGTACCGTTCTGCCAAAACTACGGTTAGGAAGTTTTTGTACACTATGCGAGTATAAATGTCGTAGTAAATGATAGGATTAGGGGTAGTAATAGTAGCATTGGTACGGTAAGAAACATGAATGAATCTGTAACGGAGAAACTGGGAACTGACGACTTCTTTGTTTGTTTGATTCTTTGTTTTGCACATATTTAGAGCCGCACATCATTCAGCGTTAGTCCATTGGGTATCCATTGTGTGGTCACTTATATCCTACCAAATTATAATGTGCTTTCTATAAGTAACACGAATTAGTTGATCGCGTAACTTCTGCGTTTTTATCTAACAAAAGCAGTTACTTTTGATGTAAGAACAGTTTACACGCACACACACACACACACACACACACACACACACACACACACACACACACACACACACACACACACATATATATATATATATATATATATATATATATATATATATATATATATATATATATATGATCGAAGGCAAGAGGAACAAAGGAAACTTGTTTGTATAAGTTCGATGAAGTATTGAAGCGATGTTTGATGTATTTCTGTTTTGCTGCTTTTTTATGATATCTCTGTATTGTTTCACGTTACGAATCAACAATTTTCGAATAAAACTTGAACACTGTCAATTCCAGTTTTATTGTAAATGCTGTTTACTTGTAAGTAACAGTAAGTAACTATCGAGAAGAAAACTGTTCTATAGGCTACCCAGCCCTTTATATATCCTTACTTAGTTTGTAGACGGTTCGCAACTTGTAAGACACTGATCGCATACAAAAGGAAAGTGATCCTTATGAGCTAACCTCCAAAACTGGGTACGACGTTAACCGAGCAAAGCTACTAGGAAACTGCTGTAGTATACGCTTATCTGTGCTAGCCTACGGTAGTTTTACAACTCTACATACTGACCTTTTCTGCGTCACAAACGTGTAATATCAGTTGAAAACTTAGATAGATGCTCTAGCCATTGCTATGTGTGCATTTTCTGAATGTGTTGTAGTTTCTGTGCAGTTGTCTTCTGAAACTCGAAAAGGAAGTAGCGAAGACTTGAATTTAACGTCCCATCAATATCGAGGTCATTAGAGATGGAGCACAATTTCGACATGTTTCAAGGTGGGGAAGAAAATCGGCCATGCCCCTTTCAAAGGAACCATCCCGATATTTGCCTGGAGCGATTTAAAAAAATCACAGAAAACCTAAATCTGGATGAGTGGACGCAGATTTAAACCGCCATCCTCCCGGAAGCTACTCCAATGTACTTATTTTTATACGTCTAGATTCCCTTTTGTCTGCTTCATCTGCAGCATTTTTATATTTTCTCCACTCGTCATTCACTATCAATATCTAGTCTGGTTTCTACTAGGCTTTGTCTTTTTGGCTATTCGATCCTCTGCTGCCCTCTCTGTTTCCTGTCTCAAAGCTACTCATTCGTATTCTACTGCATTTTTTTCGCTTGTTCGAGTCAATGGTTCCCTAATGCTCCCTTTGAAGCTCTCGGCAACCTCTTGTTCTTTCAAATTACGTTTCGATATATAAGGGAAAGAATGGATTGAAAGTTACAAGCACATACATATGCAATAACAACTCTTAACGCCCCTCGCCACTATGGCGCCTCCACCAACGACCTTGACGCTTTAGCATGCAAAGATGCCTTTAAGCGATAGTGAATTAAAGATGGGTCCACCTTTTGCACAAAAGTATTGTCTTGTTTTAACACTCAAACATGTTCCACCACAGTTGTGGTGTCCTCAGCGGGTTTTTTAATTTTTTATTTTCTGCAATACTTACATACAGATTATATTTAGGTTAGGAAATACGTTACACGGGATTTTCTTGTTACTTAAATTGTACATGCCCTTTAATTTTGCGTTGTGTGTGTCCTGTGGCTGCCAACCAAAGTAAGCCAACAATCTAAATTAGTACACCGTGTCATCTGCAAACGTGTGATATAGCCTGCATTGATTTTTTTGCTTTTAATCCAATCTTTAAAATTTATCTTCAGGTAAAAATCGTGGCATATGCCCGTTTTTGGCCTTACTGTCGCAGTATCTGGATAGTCTCGAGCTGTGCCAAGTTTGTTTTTGTGTGCCAAACGTGTTCATGTGTAGTTGGGATGACCTATGAAAATCTGTAAAAATTTTGTCAAGCTTAGATATGGAGAAATTTTTCGTATAGCTTCTTGTTGTTGTGGTCTTCAGTCCTGAGACTGGTTTGATGCAGCTCTCCATGCTACTCTATCCTGTGCAAGCTTCTTCATCTCCCAGTACCTACTGCAACCTACATCCTTCTGAATCTGCTTAGTGTATTGATCTCTTGGTCTCCCTCTACGATTTTTACCCTCCACGCTGCCCTCCAATGCTAAATTTGTGATCCCTTGATGCCTCAAAACATGTCCTACCAACCGATCCCTTCTTCTAGTCAAGTTGTGCCACAAACTTCTCTTCTCCCCAATCCTATTCAATACCTCCTCATTAGTTACGTGATCTACCCACCTTATCTTCAGCATTCTTCTGTAGCACCACATTTGGAAAGCTTCTATTCTCTTCTTGTCCAAACTATTTATCGTCCATGTTTCACTTCCATACATGGCTACACTCCATACAAATACTTTCAGAAACGACTTCCTGACACTTAAATCTATACTCGATGTAAACAGATTTCTCTTCTTCAGAAACGATTTCCTCGCCATTGCCAGTCTACATTTTATATCCTCTCTACTTCGACCATCATCAGTTATTTTGCTCCCTAAATAGCAAAACTCCTTTACTACTTTAAGTGTCTCATTTCCTAATCTAATCCCCTCAGCATCACCCGATTTAATTTGACTACATTCCATTATCCTCGTTTTGCTTTTGTTGATGTTCATCTTACATCCTCCTTTCAAGACACTGTCCATTCCGTTCAACTGCTCTTCCAAGTCCTTTGCTGTCTCTGACAGAATTACAATGTCATCGGCGAACCTCAAAGTTTTTACTTCTTCTCCATGAATTTTAATATCTACTCCGAATTTTTCTTTTGTTTCCTTTACTGCTTGCTCAATATACAGTTTGAATAACATCGGGGAGAGGCTACAACCCTGTCTCACTCCTTTCCCAACCACTGCTTCCCTTTCATGCCCCTCGACTCTTATAACTGCCATCTGGTTTCTGTACAAATTGTAAATAGCCTTTCGCTCCTTGTATTTTACCCCTGCCACCTTCAGAATTTGAAAGAGAGTATTCCAGTTAACGTTGTCAAAAGCTTTCTCTAAGTCTACAAATGCTAGAAACGTAGGTTTGCCTTTTCTTAATCTTTCTTCTAAGATAAGTCGTAAGGTTAGTATTGCCTCACGTGTTCCAACATTTCTACGGAATCCAAACTGATCTTCCCCGAGGTCCGCTTCTACCAGTTTTTCCATTCGTCTGTAAAGAATTCGTGTTAGTATTTTGCAGCTGTGACTTATTAAACTGATAGTTCGGTAATTTTCACATCTATCAACACCTGCTTTCTTTGGGATTGGAATTATTATATTCTTCTTGAAGTCTGTGGGTATTTCGCCTGTCTCATACATCTTGCTCACCAGATGGTAGAGTTTTGTCATGACTGGCTCTTTCATATTTTGATAGTATTAACTCACGTTTTCTCCTGCGAATTTGTGAATACTGCGTCTTGTTACGTTGTTGTGGCTTGGACACACGTTTAACTGCACAAATTTACGTTCCTGGCGCGCTTCTGACTGTCGTTTGTTTACTGTTTTGGTTTGGTTTGACGTCCGCGAACGCTGAATCTGTTTCGTTTGTTTTCATTCAGCGTGCGTTGTCCGATTGTTTGTTCAGAGTGCTGAAAAGTGTTTCGTTACATATTACTGTCTGGGCATTGATAACTTTTCTCCCCTGTGTGGTAATTTTCTTCTATTGTTAGAAACTGGTGTAAATGATCACTCTGTTTTAGGATTTGGAGGTATGCTTCTACGCCACTGCGGTGATAATTGTTTCTGATGAGGTGGTATGCTAATCTAGAACGTGTGTTGTCGCTTTTCAGTGTTCTTCTATTTTTGAGTAGCTTATCTTGACATTTCTATATGTCTGTGGGATGCACATTGAATCGCTAAGCCAAACGTAATCTGTATGTGTGTATTTAAGGAAAATAAAAGAAAAAAAAACATACTGACGATGCCACTACTGCGGTGAAACGTGTCTGGGTGTTTAAACAAAACAATAATGTTGTGTAATCGCGAAAAGGCGGACCCATCCTTAATTCATTATTATTTTCTGCAAGCACGGGAATAAGCTCAAAACTCAATATGATATGCCTTTAAGTAATGTCCCTAACTGATCTCGCTAGTTCTGCCAGACAGTAGGCAAAGAACAACATCGTTGTTGGTGAAAAGTTAGAGTTCCGGCCAGAGGTACAGTACTAGATATTCAGAGAGTAATTATCCGTACTGCGTTTTATCGTCACATTTCCAGTCCCTATGTTCTGGTAGTCGACACAATTTCAAGACACTCGTTTGTCCACGGTCTGAAGTCTTGAATAAGGGGGCAAGACCGTAATGATTTTTTTTTTTCTGAGAGCTCGCTAGTAACTTGTCGACAGCACTCCCAACCTCATCAGATGACTACATATGTTTACAATAACCCTCCGCTCACAACACGGACCCACCAGCGTGTAAAGCGAGGGCAAGCTTTTGCCTTGTATTTGCAACTTTTAGCCGTCCGTAAATGTCCGTGGTGTCCATTCACTTGTATGCGAATCTCTCCTAAGTCCGCATAATACTTTGTGCCATCTACGGAGGGACAAGCGGGGGCGAGAAAATTTTTATTCAGGAGGGCTAAGGGGGATAAGGAAGGGAGAAGACGCATACATCAGCAAATCGGCGCCGGGGGTGAAATGCCGGCCACTGCGTTTGTGAGAGGGAACTCGAGGGCGCCGGCAGGCCGCGCATGCGTCGTAGGGAAGACTACAGAGACCGCGGGCTGCGCTTTCTGAGCTCCTTGAGGAAGCTCCCAGCAGAGTATGTTTCTCTCGTTAGATTCACAGACGTAGTGTAGAAAGAATGAGTGCTTGTATCCCTCTGTGCTTGTTGTTATTAACTCTATTGTTTCTTTACAGTCTGTAATGGAGCCTGAGTAATATTCTGTAACTGGATCACACTTCCTTAAAGCAGGAGAAGTTTGAAGTGCAGTTTTTATTATCCGCTAAATCATTAAAATTTATGGATCTATAATTTTTTGGGTGCTATTTGAAATTACTTCTTTGTCTGTAGACGACTCCTCTGTTAGGACATAAAAAGCCCTGCTCTAAACTTCTAAACCACTAAACCTCTTTACACATTACGAATTACATGGTCTCCCTCTTCCCATCATACTGTCATCTCTTCTTCATTACATCATCGTATAATCTGTCTTTATCCTTTTACTGGTGTAGATTGCATCTACAAGTAGTTTCTGATTAGTTTAACTAATTCTCCGAAACCGAAGTAAATAGCATAATTTTTAGATATCGATCATTTGACAACATTTTTTCACTATAGATCTCATATTTTGACTCAGAATGCTGCTGGGAAAGCACTGGAAGAATGGCAGAGACTTAACACTTGTGGTTTTAGATATTCAAAGAGCGTTAAATAGTGTTACAAAGAACACCATATGGTAGAGCTTAAGAAGGAAAATGTAGCCAGAAGACTAACCCAGAAAGTTGAAATGATTTAAGAAGGCTATTGCAATTGGATACAGGCAGGAAATGGTAATTATGATTACTTTCAAACAACTAAAGAATTTCAACGAGGCAGTGCACTTCCCCCATTGCTTTTCATCACTCTCATGGGTGAAATTGTGAAAGGAATGAAGCAGAATTCTAAAATAAGCTAATTTCTATCATCAAATTCGGAATCTACTTTGCAACAAATGAGTCCTCTTAAGATCAAACCAGATTCGCCTTCAGTCATACTTTATCCCCTTAATAATTCATGGCCTACAAACCTGCATATCAGCTAAGCATTTCGACAACTAACTCCAAGCCGCTGAAATGAAGTCCTTACGAAATGAAGCAGAAAACTAGAAAGCATAGGGTGAGAAATGAAAAGACAAGGGAAGAGACTGGAGTGTACACATCCTCGTAAAAAAAAAAAAAAAAAAGTGGCACAGCGCGTTTGAGATGGTACGTAAAACTAATGGATGAGGGAAGTTTAGCGCACCAATAGCTTCACACAGATGCGATAGAAGACCAATAAGAAGACCGTGGAAAAGATGACTGGACCAACTAGAGGAAGACATAGGAACAAGATGAGTCAACTCGGATAGTGTGCAGAGAGAAGAATAGTGTATGACAGACGTAGGTGGAGAGCGCTCATAAACTACACCCGGGCAACTGGAGTGGACAACCGATGATGATGATGATTCGATATTTGATATAATCAATCTATACTGTGTAGCTGATGCCTACTTAAGAACGAGGAGAAGTGGAATTCCCGTTTCATTTGATCTTACCGTCAATGGAAAATCAATAGAGTTTGGCTGATTGACCAAATAATTAGTGCTCAGTATTTGAAGCTTTGTAAGATACATAATGTTCAGGGATTAATTGTGAGTAATTTGCTGATGCTTTGTTAGTTTTTCTTACACGAATTAAAGCATTAAAATTCATGTTCATGCTGAAATCTACTTCACGTCGTTAGTGGACTCTTAGTTGTTACAATGGATGAGGCAGTACACTGATTAAAGAGGAGTGGGGTTGAAATCCTCATCGGGCGGTTCTGAGTTAGGTTTTCAGTGAGTTTTGTAATTGCTTCGAGGTGAATGATGCGATAATTACTTATGTGAAGCCATTTCCAATTACGCTAGTGTTCTTCCTCTGAAGACAACAATGACGACAGGATGTTAAGTCCTAAGCATTCCTTTCATCTTTCTTTCGATTGTTACAGCTTAAAAATGCTTACTCCCAACCAGTAAAATGTCGAAAAACATCGACAGAGGACATACAAGCAAAAACTCTTTTTCTTATGCACCTTCCCACATCAGATGGAACAATATGCCAAAGAGGACGCAAAGCTCGTCCGAGAGAGGTCACTCACGCAGCCAATACCTTTGTGCAAACATCACCGCGCCAATTTTTGGTTTAAATTCAGCGCCGTGCACCAGCAGTCTCCACAGTAAAACTCAGCTGAAGGTGGCTGCCTGGTTGTCGCCGAACTATCGCGCCAAGGTATAGATGTCATCCGGCTGCAGTCTTGTTTTGTGAATCAAAGCGAAATTGTGGAGCTTATTAAGACTATTTTGCAATCTTAGTAGTGCGGACATTTCATATGGGATCTTCTATAAAAATGACCTTCTCTCATTAGTGATGTGATGCACCATATACTTTCGCTCGCGCGTCGCACATCGGCGAGGATTCTAGCCCTGGACGGGTATCGTCTTACTCGCGACAACACATCGCTGAACCCTTTCAACCAATCAATTGCAGCGACTTTTTAAAATCTTTCTTTTTATTTACATATCTTAGTAGTGGCGAATTAAATTGTTTTTCTGTAGCTGTTTGCAGCAATTAGTAACCTTTTATGACAATTCAAGAAATGAAATCAGATGACAGGACGAAGACGCTTCTCCACATAGCTGTATGGATTAATACTTACCACGTTTTCAGTACAATCTTCACCATTGACAACATCTGCTTTATTTTTTCACAACCACTCACGGTTTTCATAAACAATATGATAGATAAACTCATATACATAACAGCATATCTATAACAAATTTGAGCATGAAGAGTATTCAATGACAAGTTAAATATCCAAAAAAATTGGTTATCGTTTTTCATGGCTTGCTTATTTTGTTTCTTTTCAGAGCCCAAGGTCTACGGAAATCACAAATGATAACATGCCGGACATACCGACAGAACCTACTTCATAATAGGTCTGTCTATAAGTTAATTTCTCCTTCTTCTAGAGCCTATCCCTTTCGGATATTGGTGACAATCACAGCTATACCACTTTTGCTTATTAGAAAAAGTTTCTCCCTCTTGCGTGAATTCCATGTCCTTAAGTTTTCGAGCCAAGATCTTCTTCTCACTCATCAGGTATCTTTCCTTGAACAATGTCCTGCAGCAGTTTATACCTGCTTCCATTGTTCATTATATGGTAGAGATATCGTACTTTTCTGCTTTCTTCTGTGTTTAGGGTTTCTTATTATTTCTTCACATTGCAGAGAATTTTCTCTGTCCATGGTACTCTTAGCATTCTCCTACAGAGCCTCATCTCAAATGCCTTAAGTTGTTCGCCCGTCGCCACGGTGAAGGTCCGGGTCTCAACTCCATAGAAAAGGATGGGAAATATATGTCAATGTAGAAATTTCAATTTCGTATCTGTATTGTGCGAAAAGTGGCAGTTGACTTTCAATAATGAAAAATATGATGTCCAGCTCGACAATACAGCATGTTTCAGGTTGCTGCCATTCCAGGTATCGTTTAGCTTTCTGGTGTCTGTTTTGAGCGAACGTGGAGAGCGCCCACTTGTGTTTTCAAGCAGTTTTGTTCGAGGGAGTTCAGACATAATGTTTATTAAGTTATTCAGTTTCCCTCCTTCTTTCTCAAAGCTCTTTCCTTGTGCGGCAATACACAGATATCGGCCGACAAGAAATAGGTAATATGATCTGGTTGATCATTTGTATAAAGATTAAACAAATAGGGGGCCAGGACACTGCCCTGGGCGATAGCGTTCTTTTGCCGTCATCATCTTTCCCTACCCTCCATTGTTCCATAAAATTGTTTTGTAATAGAGGTTCAATAATTTTTGTGAGCCGATGGTCCTTAAATTTGATACAGAGTTTTTCATGAGTATTCCATGGCTGACGGTATCATATGCAGAACTTAGTCGATCAGAGCTACACCTGTTATTTGTTTGTTTTCAAACCCTCTGAGATTTCAATAGCGCTTCTATCTTTGATTTCCTCCACAGCTTTGCGATATTGAACTGCTTTAGACAGTGATTAAATAATTGTAAAATCCATTGTTTGTCGCTATGGCCGAGGTGTGTGATCTGTTCCACGCATATATCATCGACTCCAGCTGCTTTCTCTTTTTTGTTCTAGCAAATGACATTTCTAACATGTTTCATTCTTGGCTCTATCTTGGTACAATTTTTATTTTCTGGCGTTTCTTGTTGGATTTTCCATTTAGTAGAAATTGGTTGGCAGTTTGGTGTGACTGTATGGAGTTGCTTGACTTTCTTAAGGTCGCAGTTAAGTTTTTTAACTAGGTTCCAGGCCACTTTGCAGCTGTGGGTCATACCCATTTTTTCCATGGCTTAAACCCATTTACCTTGACTCTTTAAACATTTCTGTTAGTGTTTCTCCACATAGGTCTACCTCTTCACCGAAATGCCCCTGTTCGTAAAGTATTTCGTATATCCTCAGGATGTTCTTTGATTCATCGGAGAGGATAGGGATAAAACGCTCAATGTAACCTCCTGGTATGTATCTCCTAGAAGTATTTTGAACGTCTCTACGAAGGTTTTGTACTTTTCATGGCCTGGCAGAGATTTCTGCACCAAGTACCTCACGGTGATCTTCCAATTACCCCAGTTAAAGTTGAACCTTTTGCGAAACGTTATTTTTGGTGTTCTCACAGAAGCATTTATTTGGATTCCGATAGGCCATTGTTGTGTTGTAGGAAGAATTACTTATACCGTTTCTAAGCGTCGATATTCCACGTTTGCGCGCACAAAACAACTATCGGGATTCAGATTCAAGCTTCCAGACCTTGTTGTTGAATGAGTGTGGTAGCTTGGGGTCACGAAGAAGAGATAAATTATTTATTTCCGCCCAGTGCTCTAGTATATATCCGCTGTCACTTGTATTTGTATAACCCCATGATGTGCTGTGGCAGTTAGTCGCCTAAGGTTAACTGTGTTTTCTGATTGTTGAAGTTTGGTGATAAGGCCAGGCGGAGCTTCTCTCCAGAGGGGATGTGTACTGATGTTATAGTAAAGGTGCCCCATTCAACAGTCAGTAGCTCTATGTTGTTGGTGGTGGTTCTGTTGATCGATGTTATCGCTATTTCAAGTATTGTGAAGATCTCGGTGCCATATATAGGATGTGGGTTTTCTTAATCTAATCCACTCTCTCTGTTTCTGGTCTTATTGCCCGTTCTCTTCTGCTTGTATCTTGGATCCGCAGCGTTCCATTTATGCTTGCGGCAAAGCTCTGACAGAATTTGTTGTTTATTTTCAGTGATACTGTCTTCAATTAGTCTTGTACTCGTCAAAGTTGAATCAGATAAGTTATTTTTCTTCTTGCTTTTCGGTATTAGAAGGATTGGACATTGTCTTTTATAACGACATTTCTAGGGGACGCATGGCATTATCTGATAAATGTTTGTTGTTTTTTTTTTTATTTTAGATAGCGTACGCGTAATGTCTCCTCCCTTGCGCTATAGTTTACCATTAATGTTTAGATGACAGTTTGGAATGCATTTCTTGCTGACGACTAATGTACTAGGAACATACTGAATGAAATAGATGCTTGTACTTAACAAAAAAAAAACACTAGTTTTCCATTATTCTTAATGGACTGTGCAGGTGGTGATAAACTTTTGGAATGCATTAAAGACTTAATAAAAAATCTGAAATAGTAAATACTGTATCATCAATACTATGTATTGACTCTTCCAACATATCCCTGTAGAGACAATCAAATTCGGGGCAAGAAAAATTCGGCCGACCGTTGTGGCAGAGCGGTTCTAGGCACTTCAGTCTGGAACCGCGAGACCGCTACGGTCGCAGGTTCGAATCCTGCTTCGGGCATGGATGTGTGTGATGTCCTTAGGTTAGTGATGTTTAAGTAGTTCTAGGGGACTGATGACCTCAGATATTAAGTCCCATAGTGCTCAGAGCCATTTTGAACAAGAAAAATTCACAACAGTCCACATGAAAAATGTAGCTGAATGAACCGCGAATTGTGCACGCGTACAGATCTTTTTTCAGCTCAAGAAAAGCTTAAATGCTGTCGATGGACTTAACACGACAGCTGAATGCTTATTGAAAGCATTGAGCACAGCACCAAGTTGCTGACGACATGCAATGCCTAGCATTACTTAGGCTTTGGTCGATGCTGTTCTCGACATGCATAGCGTGAGTGACATTTTGTGATCTTAGTGTTGTAAGGCTTGCAGGACACCGTTTGTAGCAATATCACAGCCGGGATATCAGTGGCGTCAGCTGTGGATTATACGTCGTTAGAGACAACAGATGGTTGGGGAATATAGGAACATCGGTTAAATAATCCATAGTCGGAACAGTTAACATGCATTTTTTTGTCTTGTTGTTAGACGTTTGGCAAAAAGACCTAGCGAAATGAATGGATTCAGTTCTGCAAGTTGTTATCCATGGTACCTCTCTTCTCAGCTATGGGTACTTGCTATATATCACAGTTCCACAATTCAACTCACGTTTCTGTGACTGACTGCCCTCGCTTGATCTACATCTTGATCCACGTCTATGACCTGCAAGCCATCTCACGGTGTGTGGCAGAGGGTACTTGTGTACCAGTATCACCAATGGTTCGCGGAAGGAACGACTGCTGGTGAGCCTCTCTGATTTCATCTTCAACTGCCTTATCCGCGATTAGTTTTATGTGGCCGTTCCACTTCAAATCGCTCCATGTGTACACTCCTCCATATTTTATGGAAGTAACTGCGTCTGCAACCGTGTAATTCTGCAGTGACTACGCAATACACTCTGTTTATTTATATTGAGGGTCAATAGCGACTCCCTGCATCAAGCGTCAATTCTCTGCAGGTCTTTCTGCATTTCGCTACAATTTTCTAGCGTCTATATACAACAGCATTATCCACGAAAAGCCTCGAGGAACTTGCTATATTATCCACTGAGTCATTTATATGTATACTGAAAAGTAATGGTTCTATAACACTCCTTCAGTTACGCCTCAAGTTCCTTTTACATCTTAAAGCTCTTCTCCATTGAGAATGAGATGCTGTGTTTGCCAGAAACTCTTCAGTTCAAACACGTAGTTGGTTCGATATTCCGTACGCTCGTATTTTGTTCACTACGCGGCTGTGCGGAATCGTATCGAATGCCTTCTGAAAGTCAAGGAACACGGAGCCCCCCTGGGCGCCTGTGCTTACTGCTTTCCGGGCCTCGTGGGCGAACAGAGCGAGCTAAGTTTGACAAGATTGAAGGTAGGAGACGAGATACTGGCAGAAGTAAAGCTGTGAGGACCGGGCCTGAGTCGTGCTTCGGTAGCTCAGATGGTAGAGCACTTGCCCGCGAAAGGCAAAGGTCCCGAGTTCGAGTCTCGGTCGGGCACATAGTTTTAATCTGCCAGGAAGTTTCATATCAGCGCACACTCCGCTGCAGAGTGAAAATCTTATTCTTTGACAAGATTTTCGGAACCCATGTTCCTACAGAGGAGATTTTCGGCCTCCAGAAATGTCATATTGCCCGATCATAAAACACGTTCCAGAATTCGAGAAACGACAGGCATCAGAGATATAGATGTATAGTTTAGTGCGTCTGTTCGACGACTGTTCTTGACAAGGGCAATGACCCGTGCTTTTCGCCGACCACCAGGAGCACTTCGCTCCTCCAAAGACCCACGGCCCACTGCTGCCAGAAGAGGGGCAGGCTCTTTCGCATACTCTGTGTAGGACCATATTGGTATCCAGTTTGGTCCAGCAGTCTTCCCTCTGTTCAGCGATTTCAGTTGCTTTTCTATCCCATTGTCATTTATTTAGATATCAGCCATTTTGTCGTTTGTGTGACTATTTAATAGCGGCATTACTGAGCAATCTTCCTCTGTGAAACAGTTTTGAAGAAAGACGTTTGGCATTTCGGCCTCTTCTTCGTCGTCCTCCGTTTCAGAGCCATTATCGTCGCAGAATGTGTAGACAAATGGCTTCGGTCGCATAATTGATTCAACGTATGGCCAGAATTTCATAAGATTTCCTGTCAAGTCGGTAGATGCAATTTTACTTTCGAATTAGTTGAACGCTTCACTAAAGACTCACCTGAAGCGAACTTTGGCTTCGTTTGATTTTTGTTTGTCTGTGAAGCTCTGGCTACGACTAAATTTGAAGTGAAGCTCTCTTTACTCTCGTAGCATCTTTCTGACATGCTTATCGAATCACAGCGTGTCGTTTGTATCCTCCACAATTTAGCTCGCCACATCCTAGTCTAAGGCGTATTATACAACGCTCTTGAACTTTGTCCATTGATGCCCAGCATTGTTAGTGCTGGAGATGAAAGTTCCATGTTGACCTGTCAGGTAATCTAACACCTGTTTCTTGTTGGTCTTGCTAAACAGAAAAAATCTACATACTTTTCTTCGTATTCCTATTAGAGCCGTATTCAGTGATGCTGTAATGACCCAAAATTCGACTATGTTATATGAAATGTTATATTCGATTTAGTCTGTACTATAAAAACATTTAGTATACCTCCTCAAACATCGTCTACACTGGGCTGACATAAGTCATGGATAGCGATATGCACATATACACATGGCGGTAGTATCATGTACAGAAGGTATAAAAGGGCAGTGCATTGGCGGAGCTGTCATTTGTACTCGGGCGATTCATGTAAAAAGGTATCCGAGTGATTATTGCCGCACGACGGGAATTAATAGGCTTTGAACGCGGATAGTCGGAGCGAGACGCATGGGACAATCTATTTCGGAAATCGTTAGGGAATTCAGTACTCCGATATCCAAGGTACCAAGACTCTGCAAAGATACCAAATAACAAACATTATCTTTCACCACGGACAACACATAGGCCGACGGCCTTCATTTAACGACCGAGAACAGCCACGATTGCCCCGAGTTGTCATTGCTAACAGACAACTCTGAGTAAAATAACCGCAGAAATCAGAGTGAGACTACAACGAACGTATTCGTTACGAACGTGCGGCAAAATTTGGCGTTAATCGGCTATGGCAGCAGACAACCGAAGCAAGTGCCTTTGCTAACAGCACGACATGGTCTGCAGCACCTCTCATGGGCTCGTTACCATATCGGTTGGACTCTAGACGACTGGAAAACTGTGGCCTTGTCTGATGAGTCCTGATTTCATTTGATAAGAACCGATGGTAGTGTTCGAGTGTGACGCAAACCCAACGAAGCCATGGATCCAAGTTGCCAACAAGGTACCGTGCAAGCTGGTAATGGTATGTGTTTACGTGGGATGGACTGGGTCCTCTGGTCCAACTGACCCGATAACTGATTGTAAATGGGTATATTCGGCTACTTAGAGACCATTTGCAGCCATTAGTGGGCTTCAAATCCCCAGACAACAATGGGTATCTGAAAGGTGCGAAAATTGGCAGTTGACCCTAAATAACGAAAAGTGTGAGGTCATCCACATGAGTGCTAAAAGGAATCCGTTACACTTCGATGATAAATCAGTCAAATCTCAACGCCGTAAATTCAACTAAATACCTAGGAATTAAAATTGCGAACAACTTAAATTGGAAGGAACACACAGAAAATGTTGTGGGGAAGGCTAACCAAAGACTGCGTTTTATTGGCAGGACACTTAGAAAATGTAACAGATCTACTAAGGAGACTGCCTACACTTATCCGTTCTCTTTTAGAATACTGCTGCGCGGTGTGGCATCCTCACCAGATAGGACTAAACCGAAAAATTTCGAAGAAAGGCAGCATGTTTTGTATTATCGCAAAATATGGGAGAGAGTATCACAGAAATGTTACAGGATTTGAGCTGGACATCATTAAAAGAAAGGGATCTTCTCACGAAATTCCAATCACCAACTTTCTCTTCCGAATGCGAAAATATTTTGTTGACACCGACCTACAAAGGGCGGAACGATCACCACGATAAAATAAGGGAAGTCAGAGCTCCTACGGAAAGAAATAGGTGTTCGTTCTCTCCTCGCCCTATACGAGATTGGAATAATAGGGAATTGTGAAGGAGGTTCGATGAATCCTCTGAGAGGCACTTAAATATGATTTGCAGAGTATCCATATAGATGTAGATGAATTTTTATGGATGACAATGCGCCATGTCACCAGATCAGAAGTGTTCGCAATTGGTTCGAAGAACATTCTATACAAGGAGCGAATGGTTTGGCCACCCAGATTGCCCGACATGAATCCTATCGAACATTTGTGGGACATAATCGAGAGGTCAGTACGTGCACAAAATCCTGCAGCGCAGACCCTTTCGCAGTTGTGGGCGGCTATAGAGGCAACATGACTCGATATTTATACAGGGGACTTGCAAACAACTTTTGAGTCCGTGCCACAGAGTGTTGCTACACTACGCCGGGCAAAAGAAGGTCCGAAACGATATTAGGAGGGATGCCATGACTTTTGGAACCTCACTGTCTATTCTGCTGTGAAGAAACGCATACTATCTGCTGGTACTCACGCCACAATTTCACCACAATAATACACTACTGGCCATTAAAATTGCTACACCACGAAGTGACGTGCTACAGACGCGAAATTTAACTGACAGGAAGAAGATGCTGTGATATGCAAATGATTAGCTTTTCAGAGCATTCACACAAGGTTGGCGTCGGTGGCGACACCTACAACGTGCTGACATGAGAAAAGTTTCCAACCGATTTCTCATACACAAACAGCAGTTGACCGGCGTTGCATGGTGAAACGTTGTTGTGATGCCTCGTGTAAGGAGGAGAAATGTGTGCAATCACGTTTCCGACTTTGATAAAGGTCGGATTGTAGCCTATCGCGATTGCGGTTTATAGTATCGTGACATTGCTGCTCGCGTTGGTCGAGATCTAATGACTGTTAGCAGAATATGGAATCGGTGGGTTCAGGACGGTACTAAGGAACGCCGTGCTGGATCCCAACGGCCTCGTATCACTAGCAGTCGAGGTGACAGCCATCTTATCCGCATGGCTGTAACGTAGCGTGCAGCCACGTCTCGATCCCTGAGTCAACAGATGGGGACGTTTGCAAGACAACAACCATCTGCACGAACAGTTCGACGACGTTTGCAGTAGCATGGACTATCACCTCGGAGACCGTAGCTACCGTTACCCTAGACGCTGCATCACAGACAGGAGCGCCTGCGATGGTGTACTCAACGATGAACCTGGGGGCACGAATGGGAAAACGTCATTTTTTCGGATGAATCCAGGTTCTGTTCACAGCATCATGATGGTCGCATCCGTGTTTGGCGACATCGCGATGAACGCACATTGGAAGCGTGTATTCGTCAACGCTATACTGGCGTATCACACGGCGTGATGGTATGGGGTACCATTGGTTACACGTCTCGCTCACCTCTTGTTCGCATTGACGGCACTTTGAACAGTGGACGTTACATTTCAGATGTGTTACGACCCGTGGCTCTACCCTTCTTTCGATCTCTGTGAAACCCTACATTTCAGCAGGATAATGCATGACCGCATGTTGCCTTTCTGGATACAGAAAATGTTCGACTGCTGCCCTGGCCAGCACATTCTCCAGATCTCTCACCAATTGAAAACGTCTGGTCAATGGTGGCCAAGCAACTGGCTCGTCGCAATACTCCCAGTCACTACTCTTGATGAACTGTGATGCCGTGTTGAAGCTGCATGGGCAGCTGTACTTGTTACACTTCATGCAAGCTCTGTTTGAATCAATGCTCAGGCGTATCAAGGCCGTTATTACGGCCAGAAGTGGTTGTTCTGGGTACTGATTTCACAGGATCCATGCACCCAAATTGCGTGAAAAATGTAATCACATGTCAGTTCTAGTATAATATATTTGTGCAATTAATACCCGTTTATCATCTGCATTTCTTCTTGGTGTAGCAATTTTAATGATCAGTAGTGTACATTTCGTTAATAGTGGTATCACCGTCGTTAGAGAATGGAAAAACATGGAGAAAGGGAAGGAGACAGGGTTATGACTAGAAGGGGTAATGGAAGGGGCTATTGACTAGAATTAACAAAATGCATAATCCTCAAAATTTGCGTCTACGACGGAAGAAACGCTAATAAACATGTATTCTTGGGAAGCTGTTAGTAAGGCGCTCCTGCACTGCGTCGTTTACCTGGCGCCGCTCTTTGTTTGGGATGCCTGGTCAGAGTCTGGGGGAGCGCCCAGTGCTCAGAGCTCGGCCGACTGCCGTGATTACAGTTTATCGAGACGCAGACTGGCGGCCAGATTGCCCCGGGCCGCTTATCTGGCCATCGCAATTCCGCGCTGCGCCGCGCCGCGTCGCTGGGGTCAGTTTTTGCCGCCTCCCGCCCCACACCCCCCAATCTGCCTCTCATTTCAGAGGCCGTCTTAGATAGCAAGGAAGCAGGGGCGTCACCCTTCCCCCTTTGTGCCTTCCCGCTCCTTATCTGACAAGAAGCCCTCCTTGTGCGAGCTGCTTGTTTTGCGCTTCCTCAAGCCCTTTCGGTGCGCTGGCAGCTTATGTTATTATCAAAGGGGGAGAACTTTCGGCTTTGAGCAAAAACATGCTAATCTGTTTACAAGTTATTTCTGTATTTACACGAATTTTTGTCACGGAGTGTAGAACTAACTGAAGCAAACGCCCTCGAGGAACACCTCCATCATCAAGCTGTATTGCGATTCCTCAGAAAATGTAATGACTCAACAGATTCGAAGGTTGCACAAAGAATCGACAGCTGTATAAAACGTTACAGTTTGATATTCTTAGTTATTGACATTATATAATTTCTTTACGTTGTTAGTAGGTGCTACGAATCTCGAGAGCAGTGCTGAGCTTTTAATAGGTCCAACTGTCCGCCCCCGGTAGCTGAGTGGTCAGCGCGACAGAATGTCGATTCCCAGCTGGGTCGGAGATTTTCTGCGCTCAGGAACTGGGTGTTGTGTTGTCCTAATCATCATCATTTCATCCCCATCAACGTGGCGTCAAATCGAAAGACTTGCACCCGGCGAACGGTGTACCCGACGGGAGGTTCTAGTCACACGACGTTTTAATATGTCCAACTCAAACATCTACCTCAACATCTACGTAATCTGCAAGCCATCGTGTGGTGTATGGCGGAAGGTGCCTTGAACCACTACTAGATATTCCTCTTCCTGTTCCACTTGCAAACAGAACGAGGAAAAATTTTCTCTCATCTTATCTTCGTCGTCCTTGCCGAAATGTTTGTTTGCGGCAATAGAATGATTCTGCAGTCAATTTCAGGTGCATATTCTCTCAATGATCTGAATAGTGTTCCTCAAAAAACACATCGTCGTCTTTCCTCCGTGGAGTATCATTTGAATTCACGAAGCATCTGCGTAATACCTGCGTGGTGAACGAACCTACAGGCATCAAAACTAGCAGCCCGCCGCTGAATTGCCTCGACGTATTTATTTAACCCAATCTGGTAGAAATGTCAGACACTCGAGAAGCACTCAAGATGGTTCATATGGTTCAAATGGCTCTGAGCACTATGGGACTTAACATCTGAGGCCTTAAGTCCACTAGACTTAGAACAACTTAAACCTAGCTAACCTAAGGACATCACACACATCCATGCCCGAGGCAGGATGCGGACCTGCGACGGTAGCAGCAGCGCGGTTCCGGACTGAAGCGCCTAGAACCGCTCGGTCACAGCGGTCGGCTAGCACTCAAGAATGGGTCGCACTAGTGTTCTATACGAGGTCTCTTTACATATGAAGCACACTTTCCTAAAATTCGTCCAATAAACCAAGGTCAAGAATTCGCCTTCTCTGCTGCTGACCTTACGCGCTCTTTCTATTTCACACAGTTTTGCAACACGGTTCCTAGATATTTAATCGGCGTCACGGCGTCAAGCAGCACACGATTAATGCTTTATTCGAGTTACAGGATTGTTTTTCCTACTCTTTGAATTAACTTTCATTTTTTCTACATTTAGAGCACTCTGTCGTTCATCACACCGACCAGAACTTTGTCTAAGTAATTTTGCATCTCCATATAGTCATTCAACGACGACACCCTCCCATGCACCACATCGTCCAACTGCTGCTCACCCTACCCATCAGTTCATTTACAATAATATTATAGAGGTCCTATCACACTTCCGTCGCGAAGTTATGACGATACCGTGTCTCTGTTGAACACTAGCCGTTGACGGCAACGTACTGGGTTCTATTACTTAAAAAGTAACGGAGTCTGTATGCTCGTATCTTCGTTAACCACCTGCAATGTGGAGCCGTGCCAAACGCTTTCCAGAAATCGAGGAATATGGAGTCATCCTGTTGCTTTTCATTCATAGCTTGCAGCATATCATCTGAGAAAAGGGCAAGCTGAGTTTCGCACGAGTGACCAAGGATTTTTGTCTCTAATTTTGAGGGTCTGTTCTTTTACCCTTCTTGTACAAAGGAGTCACTTGCCCTTATTCCCGATAAACTAAGGAGCCAACGCCGTAGAATATTCTCTGTTAAACCGAATTGGAATTCTATCCGTACATGGCGTCTTATTTGTTTTCAACTCCTTCAGCTGCTTTTCTACGACAGGGATGGCTGTTACTATGGCCTCCATGTGGGATTCTGTGCAACTGTCAAACGATGGTACATTTGTATGATCCTCCTGCATGAACTATTCCTTAGTTTAAAACTTTAGCTTTCCTTTTGATGTATTCTATTGCCACGCCAAACTGGTCAACAGACCAAAGCTATCCATGACCCTCACACGCATGCTGCATAGCTGCTGAAAACATAGCGCATGTCTAGCTAATGCCGTCACACATGCAACCTGTTAGGTGTCTCAGGTTACAGTATCCCCTAGGCTACGGTTCACCCTAACCACGAAACTTCCGAAGGAGTGAGATATCTCCCTTGCCTTTACGTTCAAACGTGTTCAAATGTTAGCTGTTTCTGTAGCCAAGTATTGTTTTCAGTTGCAAGATATCGCTTCGGTGATGAAACTGTTGAGAAACAGAAATTACGGTTATACACGCCTTACTTGCTCTTGAAGAATAAAAATAGCTTCTTCGGAGGACGTAGGAAACAAAACATTCAAGCAACTTAGACAAGGTAATGTGAATATGTGGCAGGTGACTAACAACACTGACGCTAACATGTATTGGCACGACTGATGAGACATAATTTATCAGCTATAAGCCATAAATTATTTTTGTTGCAATAGCATTAAGCTGGAAGACGGATTTGGTACAGCTTCCTACTCTTGTCTATCCTGTGCTTTAGCAACATGAAACCGTTTCAACCTCCTTACGTAGTCAACCCCTGCACCTGCAATTGCGTGACGTAGAGAAGTAAGTTGACTGCACGTATTCCTATATTGGCCAAAACTAGAAGAAAAGTTAAAGTTCCTACAATTATGTGCCCGGAAACCAATACATGTTGAGATATGGACCGTTTTACTTGTGACAAGTAATCATAGTATACAGTGGCGCAGGCAGGCTTACTGTTGCGGTAACCTTCGCGATGACTTACCCTTACAGAAAGACGACTGTGGTTTAGACAACCCATTTTCTACAGATCGTACGACACTGCGTCGCCGCAACGTTTCAAAGTCCACGGACAGATCGAGAAGGCCCTGTGGAGAGGCCTCCCCATTCACCGGGCCTGAATTCGTTGGATTTCTGGCTATGGCGACGTTTAAAGGCATTGGTGTATGCACAACTAATAGACATCGTGTGCAAACGTTACAGGAGCGTGTGAGCAATGCATGTGACGCAGTCCGAACGGAGCCAGATGTATTCGGAAGACTGCGTAATTCGCTGCGAATAAGGGGTGGAGTGTGTGTCAGGATACAGGGGGTAACCACGTGCAGCACTGCCTATGGTGTCTGCTTCTACGTAGCAGACAGATGAGAATGAGAGGACAGACTGGTTCATATCTCAGCCGGTATTGGTTTCCAGACATTTCAGTATATGACCATTTCTTCTAGTTTTTACCATTTCTACCTCCTGCATGAATATTTCAACACTTTGTATTTTTTGTTTTATTCATGTGATATATGGTATGTACTGCAGACACTTGAGAATGGCCACACAGCCATAGTGAATTACAGCAGTAGTGAACAATATAAAATAAAACGATGATTTAATCCTAATGCGAACGGCCAGCATGAAAAATTGATATTCAAGAAGCCTCTTTATTAGTTAATTGATCTGTCCATTCTTCTGTAGCTTCACATTTCAGAAGCTTTTAGTCTGTTCTTGTTTGAATAGTTAATAGTAGATGCTTCACTTACGCACGAGATAATGCTCCAATCACGTTCAGAAAAGACTCCCTACCTTATACTCGATATTAGCCGCTTCTCTTTTTCAGAAGCGCTTTTCTTATTTTTTAAAGGTTTTCATCTTGCTTTCAGCTGCTTATTTTACGATTGCAATTTCGACATTAAGCTATTTTCAAGCATAAGATTTTGACATATAGACTTACACATTTATGTCAAAATCATGTGCTTGAAAATGGCTTAATGCCGACATTGCACTCATAAAATAGAATTATAATGACTGAACAAGATGAACTTCTTTAAAGAATTTACAAGAAAATAATTGGTTTTCTTATTATCACCAGTCTGCATTTTACGCCCCTCTGCTTCGGCCATTGTCATTTATATTGCCGCTCAAATAGTAAAATCCGTCTACTACTTTTAGTGTGTCATTTGCTAATCTAGTTCCCTCAGCGTCACCTGAATTAATCTGACTACATTCCGTTATCATTATTTTACATTTATTGGTGTTCCTTTTTTCAAGATTGTAATCCATTCCGATAAACTGATCTTGCAAGTCTGCCGTCTGACAGAACTACTATGTCATCAGTGAAACACAAAATTTTTGTTTCTTATATCAGAACTTTAATTCTCTTTTCTAAAAGAAGTCACTGTAGAGGTGTGTGTCTGAGTGGCACGCGGAGGACCTAGCTTCGATTCCCAGTACTGGTACGAAACATTATTTGCCAGGCAGACTAAAATGAGGTCCCATTCAGATTTGTGGTTACAAAAAGAGCTAATTGAACTATTAGAAGCGTTTAAAATCCTTCATTAACGGCCAGGTAAGAGCTACATGTCAAGCCAAGTGGCACTATGTAAATCACTGCGCTTTGGGTGGATCCATTGGCTCCTAGCAGAATTTACGTTATGTATCAGCGTTTAAAGGAAAAGGGTAATTTTGCTTAGAGTCCTGTAACTATATCATGTTGTAGTTAACACATTTAGCGAAAAAGCTCCGAGAGTAACGCAAAAGTTTTGAAGAAATCAGCTGAATCCATCTTAACGTTTACGTCCAGTATTTTATGTGTGTTCAGTAAACTATTACACAACATTTCTATCCTTTTAAATAGTTTCGTTTTATGCCCTTCGTTAATTTTCTATTTCAAGATCTGTAGTGATGTTGCTAAATGTGTGTCCAAATTCGCAAATGTGCATGTTGAAGGCAGATTTTGTGCATCATTTACTCCCTGTCGCTCTTGTACTATTGGACTTTGCCCTTTCGTGTCTCACTGCTGCTCCAACCTTTACCTGAATGTCTAGTCCAGAGAAATAGTAGAGAAGTATGTGGACAGCACATCGCCCTACCAGTCGTGTGCTTTTGAAATGAAAGTCGATGCTTCTCCTAGGCATAGTTGTTAACCGTCTCATGCGGATGAATGACTTCCACACCAGACCCTCCACGAAGAATAAATCCTTAGCCCTCCCCAAGATCGAACCGAAATCCTCCCTATAATAGTCTGCCATGTTGACATCTCAGCCTGTGAAGCAGTCTATCCTACAGATGCTTCCTTCTTTTTCTGCTTCAGCTTACTGAAACGATCTAGTTTAAGTTGCAACCCACAATGACCAATCGAATTTAGGATCTTTTACATTAAATTTAGGAAGTATCTGAGGAAGAATGGCTAGAATTTAATGTCCTGTCGACGTCATGAGTGAAGAAGCACAAGGTTGGGTAGTACAAGAACAGAAAAGAAAATAGGTCGTTTCGTTTCAAGGAAAAGTCCTAGCATTCGTCTTAATCCATTTATGAAGTTGTGGGCGACGAAATAAACCCTGCTCTTCTCGAATGGCATTCCATTTCCTTAGCCATCTATCACCTCATTAGACGCTGGAAAACCGTTTCAGTATTCGCATACAGCCTGATGATGACCTACCGTATTTAGATACTGTAGATAACTTCCAAAGAGAACTGAAAATCTGAAAATCACAAACTCGATTCGACGTGGATCTGCATCTTCAGTTTCATGTAGACCTCGTAGTCTCTCTATGCTGAATGTTATAATATTTGCTGGAAAACATTTTGTTTTTAACAACGTTTGTGTTGGTGAGAATTTAAATCACGCAACTTTATTAGATGCACCTTTCACGCTGCTGAAAGCCAACTAGGAAACTTACCCATTTCTTGCATCTCTCTCTTCTTGTTGAGCTCTTTCCGTAATTATTGTCTTAGGGAGCGAGTTCAAAAGTCTCGTATGATACATTACAGTTTCTTTATTTCTCAGCGGCTTTATCTTAGAAAGTAGGCGCATCTATAAAACATGCGAAGCGTTAACAAGAAAACTTCTCAGTTACTTTTATTTTAATTTATTAGCTTTGTCTTCTGCTTTCAAAAATTTTTTGCTTAATTGTGAGCGTTCTATATGATACATCCTCGTTTCTAATCATTCTTATCCTGAGCTGTTGCGAATACTGACAAACCAAAATTATGCTCCTATGCCCCTCATTACTGATCCGTACGCTCCATCGTATAACGGAATTCGAATTTTCTTTAAAGATATTTTAGCTTGTGGTTGACTCAACATATCCTTGAATCACATCAAGCAAATATGTCAGTTTCTTCTGCGTTTTGATTACTACTGAACTGTCTGCAGAATACCTTCCACATGCAGTTTTTTTCTACTCATCTGTTTGCGGAATAATGAACAACTTCTTCTGGGTGCTGTACAACACTTGCGTTACATAAAAGTAGAACAGAACATATATGAGGATTATTGTTAGTCATTTTTTATATACCTGAATATTTGCGGAACTAATACCCGATTTGTAAAACTTCGATTTCTTTCATAGGCGAGTACTTAATTGTTTTTATTGAGAGACATGTCGCAGCGGGTGATCAATTTATGCATAACGTCAGCTTAGCTGTTTAATGTCTATGTTGATAACGATATCTTGCAAAGTTGTTCGTAATACTTTTGGGCACTAGAACATCGATGACATAGTTGTGGAATTAAAATGAAATCAGACCTTTAGCTGCTTGCAGGCGTTGACAAATATCAACGGGAACAGATGATGAATGTTTGCGCCTACCGAGACTCGAACCCGCGACCTCCTGCTTACATGGCAGACGCTCTATCCGACTGAGCCACCGAGGACACAGACAATAGGGAGCGTGCCAGAGATAAGTCCCTGCAGTCGACTGTTACCTGTGTCCTCGGTGGCTCAGTCGCATAGAGCGTCTGCCATGTAAGCACAGGGTCCCGGGTTCGCGTCCCGGTCGGGGCACACATTTTCCAACTGTCCCCGTTGATATAGCTGTAAGCAGCTAAATGTCTGATTTCATTGTAATTTCATTCTTCGAGAGCTACAAGATCGCCAGTGGTATCTGTACAGATAATAGCTTCAAACAGTTGTGAAACATCTGTTCTTCCTAGGAATTCATGCTGAAATGACTTAAATGCTTCTGCTGATCGCCGATTTGATTTTTCACCGTTATCATCTTCATCCTCCGAAGGTAGCATCCATACCCACCAAAACCCGTGTCTCGTCCTAGTAAAATCTGATAGATGTTTTTGATACCGACATTTACTGAACACAAAGAGAAAAAATGAGAATTGACGACTTAATGGTCCAGTCTCACATGCGGCGCATGCACTGCAATTTGGTGGATTTCATCAATGGAACTTTCCAAGCGATCTATCGCAGCACATCACATTCTCAACTGAATAGTGTTACTCAAGAATTCTACTGTGATTTACCTTACTGTATACATTTTAAATCTTTATTGTTTTGTTGGATCCGTTACTTTTGGAGTGTCGCGTTTGAAACAAGTGCAGGCGTTTTTTATTGGCGTTTTATGAATTTAGGTTAAACGCTAAATACGTGAGAACGATTTACAAACTTGCTTAAAGTTACCTCCACGATCGAAAAGACTTGTGTTTTGGATTCTACGGAGCTGAATTTAGTTTGTGAACTTTAACTTTGACTTAATTGAATTCTGTGTTACTGTGTTGTATTCTACTGTTTGTTTCAAACGATTTCTTCCTGAGAAGCAGACAGTTCTATTAGTAACATCTGCCGTGAATATTAGTACGCAGTATAAAGAATTATTTTGCTGCAGCACAATTACCATTACTTGTATTTCACGGTGGACTCTCTGATCAAGAACACTGAATTCAGAAACTTCTCTCGGGTACCGTAGAGCTCTGCCTGCTATTAGACGAGCTGTTTGATGTGATGTGGCATGTTGTTTTTCTGTTTTATTACATCGTGCGGTAAAAAATAAGAGAACATTAATAAGTAAAATACCGCATTCGAAATTTACGTTGATAGCTGGGAATAATACTACATTACTTTTCACATAAAAATCATTATCGTCAAACGATCGACGTATTTGAGAATTCAGAGAGAAGTTTTCCAGTTTTCAATTGACAAATTCCCTCTGGTTGTATACAGCCACAGAGCCATCGTGTTGAATTCGTTGGGAGAAAATTCATCAGATATTAACACAATTCTACTCGTTGAGAACCAGTATTTTAAGTTCGTACTAACTCTTTGTTCAGAAAAATATGAAAAATGAAAATCATCTACAACAAAATCACTTTGAACAGAAATATCTCACACATTTGCCGAGCTACAGTAGCCTTGCAAGCACTCTCCACAATGATTAGGTCGAATTCTGCATCAGATTACGATTTCCACTTCACGAAACGCTATGAATACACAGTAGTATATTACGGGGCGAATGATACCCGTAAGTTACTGTTGCAGCGCCGATACTGCAATCAAGGGGGCACCATGCTGTTGCGTACTATAAAGAAAGGTTGGTTGGTTGGTTTTGGGGAAGGAGACCAGACAGCGTGGTCATCGGTCTCATCGGATTAGGGAAGGATGTCGGCCGTGCCCTTTCAGAGGAACCATCCCGGCATTTGCCTGGAGCGATTTAGGGAAATCACGGAAAACCTAAATCAGGATGGCCGGACGCGGGATTGAACCGTCGTCCTCCCGAATGCGAGTCCAGTGTCTAACCACTGCGCCACCCCGCTCGGTATATACACTCCTGGAAATTGAAATAAGAACACCGTGAATTCATTGTCCCAGGAAGGGGAAAATTTATTGACACATTCCTGGGGTCACATACATCACATGATCACACTGACAGAACCACAGGCACATAGACACAGGCAACAGAGCATGCACAATGTCGGCACTAGTACAGTGTATATCCACCTTTCGCAGCAATGCAGGCTGCTATTCTCCCATGGAGACGATCGTAGAGATGCTGGATGTAGTCCTGTGGAACGGCTTGCCATGCCATTTCCACCTGGCGCCTCAGTTGGACCAGCGTTCGTGCTGGACGTGCAGACCGCGTGAGACGACGCTTCATCCAGTCCCAAACATGCTCAATGGGGGACAGATCCGGAGATCTTGCTGGCCAGGGTAGTTGACTTACACCTTCTAGGGCACGTTGGGTGACACGGGATACATGCGGACGTGCATTGTGCTGTTGGAACAGCAAGTTCCCTTGCCGGTCAGGGAATGGTAGAACGATGGGTTCGATGACGGTTTGGATGTACCGTGCACTATTCAGTGTCCCCTCGATGATCACCAGTGGTGTACGGCCAGTGTAGGAGATCGCTCCCCACACCATGATGCCGGGTGTTGGCCCTGTGTGCCTCGGTCGTATGCAGTCCTGATTGTGGCGCTCACCTGCATGGCGCCAAACACGCATACGACCATCATTGGCACCAAGGCTGAAGCGACTCTCATCGCTGAAGACGACACGTCTCCATTCGTCCCTCCATTCACGCCTGTCGTGACACCACTGGAGGCGGGCTGCACGATGTTGGGGCGTGAGCGGAAGACGGCCTAACGGTGTGCGGGACCGTAGCCCAGCTTCATGGAGACGGTTGCGAATGGTCCTCGCCGATACCCCAGGAGCAACAGTGTCCCTAATTTGCTGGGAAGTGGCGGTGCGGTCCCCTACGGCACTGTGTAGGATCCTACGGTCTTGGCGTGCATCCGTGCGTCGCTGCGGTCCGGTCCCTGGTCGACGGGCACGTGCACCTTCCGCCGACCACTGGCGACAACATCGATCTACTGTGGACACCTCACGCCCCACGTGTAGAGCAATTCGGCGGTACGTCCACCTGGCCTCCCGCATGCCCACTATACGCCCTCGCTCAAAGTCCGTCAACTGCACATACGGTTCACGTCCACGCTGTCGCGGCATGCTACCAGTGTTAAAGACTGCGATGGAGCTCCGTATGCCACGGCAAACTGGCTGACACTGACGGCGGCGGTGCACAAATGCTGCGCAGCTAGCGCCATTCGACGGCCAACACCGCGGTTCCTGGTGTGTCCGCTGTACCGTGCGTGTGATCATTGCTTGTACAGCCCTCTCGCAGTGTCCGGAGCAAGTATGGTGGGTCTGACACACCGGTGTCAATGTGTTCTTTTTTCCATTTCCAGGAGTGTATAAAGAAAGGGGTTAGGAGAGAACCGCAGAGATTTGGTTACACGTTAGAGAAAGGAAGAAAACAATTCACTGGGTCCTGCGGTGAAAATCGAGTACAGAAATAGACAACAGCTCATCTCTTTATTGTAAAGAGAGACCAGATTGAATTAAACTCACCCTAGAGTTAATACGTCATAGAAAATTCAGTTTATGCTACAACTTTGTCTCTGAATTCCTATACTGCCTTCGTTTCACTCGTATTTAATGAACAAGGTGCCTGGAGTTGCTTGCTGGTCTTATGCACGAGCTTGTTGCAATATTTCCCGATTCAAGCATAGTTACACTTGTCTGCCAGATTATCGTTTTCACCGTAAATTCCTGTTGATACTTTCACGTGTAAGGTACCAAACTGACAGAGATGGCATGATCCCCTGTTACTAACGTGCAATACGCGAACTTAACGCTTGTGGTTCTGCAATTAATCTAGAGATGGCCAGGCTTGCATGTGCACGTTGCCATTGTACTGTAATATTCCTGTTCTTCCGCATTTCGCAGATATGTAGTCTGTTGATGTGAGAGCGGCTGTTTAGGTCCGGTTACATAATGAAACTGCGTATCCCTGTGGAGATATAGAAGATGTAAGACAAAGCCATCTTCCAGTTCCTTCTGCTACTGGACAAGAGAAGAAACATATTTCAGCAGATCGATAGGAACAGGTGTATTTCTACTGTGTGGTTTTAAGGACGTTACTTTTACGTTAACCTTCATATTTATTGCAGACAGAGACTATGAGCAGTATATTTATAGGGCTTCTGGCCTACACCAGATCTACTGGCGACATGCCCCGGTTGCCTATATGCGGGGGTAGGCTAGGTGGTGGGGAAGGAGGGGTGGGGGAGGGGAGGTATTACACGGGAACACACTCACACTCACACTCACACACGCACACATTATGCTCTTCCAATGGCAATTTTCAGCGCTCTCTTAAGCCATGCCTGTTTTGTAGGAAACAGGCCAATGAAAGAGCTCTTAAGACAACACATACACACACACACACACACACACACACACACACACACACACAAATACACACAAATCTTGCTCTCGTAATCACAGACCAGTATTTTGCAACAGCCAATTAATATGTACTTCCTAAAGCTAGTCATCTTGTTTTCTGCACCATCCCACTTAGTATCCAAAAACGACTGCATTTCGAGCCACTTCAGTGCTAGACAAAGTGGATCCCCAAATTAAGTGTGACAATATTATTTCTATGCCTGAATTGTCTTTGTTACTGACTTATAAAATTACATAACACACGTGGCTCACTAGATTGAAACTAGTGATGTAACGTACAGGTTAACGTACACTTGACAACAGCTGTGGTTCGAACCTTGCACACCACTTGCTGCAACACACAGTGGACCCTCAAATTAAGTGCCAAGATGTTGTTTCCACGTCTAATTGTCTGTATTATTTTCAAAATACGTAAATAGTTATTATTATAATAGTACAAAATACACTTGGCTCATTTTATTAACACTACTGAAGTAATCAAAGTACAGTTGTTGACGACTATGGTTCGATCTCTGTGCCTCAGACAGGCCAATCAGAGAGCTTCTAAGCCAACATACACGAATTTAGATCCCCCAGTCACAGTCAAGTAGTTTACTGGCCATTAAAACAGAAACTGTCTCAAGCAGGCTATCTTGTTCTCTGTACTCCAATTGGCACCCGAACACGACTGTAGTTCGATATTTGCACTGACTTTGATGAAAGAAGAAATGGGTCCTCAAATTAAGTGTCACAATGTTATTTACACATCTCACACAATTACGAATGATCTTCAAGACATATTACAGAGAAAAGAATTGCAGTCAGAAAGTGAAAGACTTGTTCCTAGCCTAATACTATAAGTTTCAGGAACAGTAATGTCTTTGGATGAGGTTCCACACGGAAGAAAGTCCGAGCTCTGACTACAGAAGAAATATCAGTCATTGCATAAAAGTGAAATAGGGCTTTAAATAAACTAAAAATAGTCCTTATTATTTATAAAAATACATAACGATTTGTTTATATCAGTAAAAAACAGCTGTAGCTCATTGCATTGACGCTGTTGGTGCACCTTACAAGTTCAGGTATGGCGACTTGGTGCAAACCACATTAACTCTCTCAAATTAAGTATCACTAGGTTATTTCCACCTCTCTTTCTCTCTCTCTCTCTCTCTCTCTCTCTCTCTCTCTCTTACACACACACACACACACACACACACACACACACACAGTAACTACGAAAGCAGTAATGCACCATTTTACGGGTGAAGAAGATAATGAATGAATCAAGTTCTACATTAGAAAAATATGATTAATGTTATTGAACGGCTGATATAGATTTTTATTACTTTTTGTCTTAGGCGTACTTAAGGCTGTGTTACTGGTGGTACAGAGATAGGTTGGATGTTACATTTACCGATCGAAACTATGGTGCCAGGGCTCTCTAAAAAGTTTACAGACTGTGTCTCCTTTCCTTATCATAATAAGCTATTAAATAATAACAAGAGTTAACTCCAAGATAAGTCCTGTGACATGTTTGTTGTCTGTTGATGTCACATTTCCCGACACAACAAAACATACTAAAAATGATGCGTTTAACAGAGGTATTTAATGTGGTGTATCACTTAAACAGTAGATTTTCGTAATACGCAAGAATAACTATGAAAATCACCAAATATGACTTGCTTTGTAAACATTTAGCCCAATATGATAGCTGCTCGATTTGCTACTGTCGACTACTCATGGAATACGATCAATGATACCACAGAAACATCGCTGTTTCATCGTACGGGAAGTCATGAAGACAATGTGTTTTCTCCCATATTCTAGTGCAATAGAACTTTAAGTTTACTACTTTATATAACAAATGGTCGTTATATATAGTTGTTCCATTGGTTTGATATTCTACAAATAGCTTTTCTGTTGCTAGATCTACAATGTTGATTCAATACAGCATTCAGCGACACTGTAACCACCTTTTTTAAGTATTGAAACGTATCTATTACCAATAATATCCTGACGGAGTGAGCTGAATGAGCTGAATGGAAGTCGTCTATTACTAGAGGGGTGTGGGGACAGGTGTCTGCTGCCCTTTGATTCTACTGATTCAATACAAGGGTCACCAGATGTCTGAGCGTAATCAATTATGGTCTGTAGGGTAATTAGAAGCTGTCTGTAATTTAAAAGAAGATTTACGCTGTGTGGTTGACATGCCACGTTTCCTGAGGCTAATGGCGTTGGTTAATCTGTATTCAGGTTACATGTAGTTAAATAATTACTGAAATGGCGTGAAGAGGAATTCGATTTATTTCACCAAGATCTACGTACGAAACCTCAGTGTTAAACTGTCTCAGTTACAAGTAATACATGTATGTTGGGCCCATAAAGTACATAGCATAAAATAAGCATTACTCCCAGAGTTCGCGGCTGAATCGACTTTAAATGATGTAGCAGAAATAAATGCGTTACCCATGGTATTAAGGAGACGTTAGAAATTCACCAGAATTGATATCAACACTGGAAAAGTTAACGAACAAGTCGTGATAACTCAAGATTCACTGTAACAAACATTGTGTCCCGAATCTCGAAAAAAAATTTGAAATTATAAAATTTTAAAACATGACTACGGCTGTGAAACGACTCTAAATTGTTCGAAAGGTTCCTAAATTCTCATGATGCCGATTTCAGTTAAATTCCATCGCCGCAGCAAGAACACTTATCATTCCGACTTGTGTCTTGGACCTCGAATGAACACCAACGGCTCTCTATCCATCTCTCCATCAGAAGGCCGCTGTCCTCCACCATTCTTCGAAGAAGCACGTTCTTCCACCGCTTTCCGAAACCGAATGCCCGCCGCGCTTTTCGATTGTCTAACTCTGGCGTCTCACGAAAAATAGTTCTGCCAAAAACCCACGTCACCCTGCCAGGGCTCGTTCTTATTTGTTGATCTACCGGAAGAGAGAAAATTTTCCATATGAGTCCCGTACCATCGTTTTATGAGCCCCAGAAAGGTCAACGCCAGCTATTAGCGATCCATAAGAGCTCCCGTTTCGGTGTTAGCCTATGAGAAATGAACAAATGCTCTCATCTTCCCCTATCATTCAGACTGTTTTCGAAAGCATCATAACTACACGTAAATCACGAAGCTTCTCCCTGCCTTTTTAACACCTTCGGCATCGCTAAGTGTGGCGAGGGTGTATCTTCCTACGCAATCAACATACTGTCAACTCTCGACTGGCACTGGCGAATCGCTTGTGGGCATAAACCATCATCAGTTCCTAAGCTGTCTTTTCGCTGATAGAGCAATCGCGTCTTCAGGAGGTGTAACATCATTGTTAATCAGAAGGCTGTCCTCCACAGCACAATCCCCAAAATCCACACATGAGACACCTGGTGAGTTTGAAACGAACTCGTAAGCTACCGCCTAAGGCAGAGTGTCCTGCATATATTATAAGAGTTATCCATTCTCTGAGGGACACAAAAGGGCAACTCTGCCCTTAGAGGCACAATACTGGAGTAAGAACTTCGTATTTTAGACGCTATACTGTTTTTCGATTAAAAAAAATGGTTCAAATGGCTCTAAGCACTATGGGACATAACACCTGAGGTCATCAGTCGCCTAGAATTATAACTACTTAAACCTAACTAATCTAAAAACATCACATACATCCATGCTCGACGCAGGATTCGAACCTGCGACCGTAGCAGCAGCGCGGTTGCGGACTGAAGCGCCTAGAACCACTCGGTCACAGCGGCCGGCTTTTCGATAAAAGCTGACTTGCTTATTCCTTGCCTTGTCGAGAGGAGCACCGAATTATCTACCTAGATTCTACTAAAAGGAGCTGATTATGAGGGTGACGACAATTGCTTCTGCTCTGCTTATCCTCACACTGAAATTACTGGTGGAAACCAATCTTAGACGACTTTTAATCACAGCAAGCGGATGTCTCGGTCAAAGTGCAAGTAGTGAGACACACGCCAGCATCTTCCCTTTATTAATCTACCTCTTTGTCGTCTGTTGTCAGGTTGGATTTTTAAATTAGCTGGATTAGGAAAGAAGTCAGGAGTGCGGACCCAGATTATCATTTATCGAACATGCAAAACTAAAGGCTACAATGGCACACTTCTTTCCGAGAGGTTAATTATATTTTCAAACGTTTAGCAAGTAGTAAAAGCTATGTGTACAGCTTAGAAAAGAAAAAAAAAAATATGAGAGAGATCTGACATATCTCTCTCAGCAGATCCAAACGGGATTGGAGGTGTATAGACAGATTTTTAGAATATTCTCTCATGTAGTGAAATTCTTTGGACTCACCATTTTCTGTGGGTACTCCAATGTATGACCACTTCCTAATGTTTTACAGAAAATACTGACATCTGGTATTCGCCAGTCGTATCCATATTTTTCCATATACTCGTCCTTTCATATATCCTCCAACGTCCTTGAGTTCATCATTTTCTGCAAGTACTCCAACATATGGCCACTTTTTATACTGTTTACAGTTAGTGCTGATATCTTGTGTTCCCCAGTCGTGTACAGATTTTTCCATATGGTCTGTTTAAGTAATTTGTAAACCTTGGGGTAGATCCCCCTCCATGAACCATGGACCTTGACGTTGGTGGGGAGGCTTGCGTGCCTCAGCGATACAGATGGCCGTACCGTAGGTGCAACCACAACGGAGGGGTATCTGTTGAGAGGCCAGACAAACGTGTGGTTCCTGAAGAGGGGCAGCAGCCTTTTCAGTAGTTGCAAGGGCAACAGTCTGGATGATTGACTGATCTGGCCTTGTAACAATAACCAAAACGGCCTTGCTGTGCTGGTACTGCGAACGGCTGAAAGCAAGGGGAAACTACAGCCGTAATTTTTCCCGAGGACATGCAGCTTTACTGTATGATTAAATGATGATGGCGTCCTCTTGGGTAAAATATTCCGGAGGTAAAATAGTTCCCCATTCGGATCTCCGGGCGGGGACTACTCAAGAGGACGTCGTTATCAGGAGAAAGAAAACTGGCGTTCTACGGATCGGAGCGTGGAATGTCAGATCCATTAATCGGGCAGGTAGGTTAGAAAATTTAAAAAGGGAAATGGATAGGTTAAAGTTAGATATAGTGGGAATTAGTGAAGTTCGGTGGCAGGAGGAACAAGACTTTTGGTCAGGTGAATACAGGGTTATAAATACAAAATCAAATAGGGGTAATGCAGGAGTAGGTTTAATAATGAATAAAAAAATAGGAGTGCGGGTTAGCTACTACAAACAGCATAGTGAACGCATTATTGTGGCCAAGATAGACACAAAGCCCATACCTACTACAGTAGTACAAGTTTATACACTCCTGGAAATGGAAAAAAGAACACATTGACACCGGTGTGTCAGACCCACCATACTTGCTCCGGACACTGCGAGAGGGCTGTACAAGCAATGATCACACGCACGGTACAGCGGACACACCAGGAACCGCGGTGTTGGCCGTCGAATGGCGCTAGCTGCGCAGCATTTGTGCACCGCCGCCGTCAGTGTCAGCCAGTTTGCCGTGGCATACGGAGCTCCATCGCAGTCTTTAACACTGGTAGCATGCCGCGACAGCGTGGACGTGAACCGTATGTGCAGTTGACGGACTTTGAGCGAGGGCGTATAGTGGGCATGCGGGAGGCCAGGTGGACGTACCGCCGAATTGCTGAACACGTGGGGCGTGAGGTCTCCACAGTACATCGATGTTGTCGCCAGTGGTCGGCGGAAGGTGCACGTACCCGTCGACCTGGGACCGGATCGCAGCGACGCACGGATGCACGCCAAGACCGTAGGATCCTACGAAGTGCCGTAGGGGACCGCACCGCCACTTCCCAGCAAATTAGGGACACTGTTGCTCCTGGGGTATCGGCGAGGACCATTCGCAACCGTCTCCATGAAGCTGGGCTACGGTCCCGCACACCGTTAGGCCGTCTTCCGCTCACGCCCCAACATCGTGCAGCCCGCCTCCAGTGGTGTCGCGACAGGCGTGAATGGAGGGACGAATGGAGACGTGTCGTCTTCAGCGATGAGAGTCGCTTCTGCCTTGGTGCCAATGATGGTCGTATGCGTGTTTGGCGCCGTGCAGGTGAGCGCCACAATCAGGACTGCATACGACCGAGGCACACAGGGCCAACACCCGGCATCATGGTGTGGGGAGCGATCTCCTAGACTGGCCGTACACCACTGGTGATCGTCGAGGGGACACTGAATAGTGCAGGTACATCCAAACCGTCATCGAACCCATCGTTCTACCATTCCTAGACCAGCAAGGGAACTTGCTGTTCCAACAGGACAATGCACGTCCGCATGTATCCCGTGCCACCCAACGTGCTCTAGAAGGTGTAAGTCAACCACCCTGGCCAGCAAGATTTCCGGATCTGTCCCCCATTGAGCATGTTTGGGACTGGATGAAGCGTCGTCTCACGCGGTCTGCACGTCCAGCACGAACGCTGGTCCAACTGAGGCGCCAGGTGGAAATGGCATGGCAAGCCGTTCCACAGGACTACATCCAGCATCTCTACGATCGTCTCCATGGGAGAATAGCAGCCTGCATTGCTGCGAAAGGTGGATATACACTGTACTAGTGCCGACATTGTGCATGCTCTGTTGCCTGTGTCTATGTGCCTGTGGTTCTGTCAGTGTGATCATGTGATGTATCTGACCCCAGGAATGTGTCAATAAAGTTTCCCCTTCCTGGGACAATGAATTCACGGTGTTCTTATTTCCATTTCCAGGAGTGTATGCCAACTAGCTCTGCAGATGATGAAGAAATAGATGAAATGTATGACGAGATAAAAGAAATTATTCAGGTAGTGAAGAGAGACGAAAATTTAATAGTCATGGGTGACTGGAATTCGTCAGTACGAAAAGGGAGAGAAGGAAACATAGTAGGTGAATATGGATTGGGGGGGAAGAAATGAAAGAGGAAGCCGCCGTGTAGAATTTTGCACAGAGCATGACTTAATCATAGCTAACACTTAGTTCAAGAATCATAAAAGAAGGTTGTATACCTGGAAGAATCCTGGAGATACTAAAAGGTACCAGATAGATTAAATAATGGTAGGACAGAGATTTAGGAACCAGGTTTTAAATTGTAAGACATTTCCAGGGGCAGATGTGGACTCTGACCACAATCTACTGGTTATGAACTGCAGATTGAAACTGAAGAAACTGCAAAAAGGTGGGAATTTAAGGAGATGGGACCTGGATAAACTGAAAGAACCAGAGGTTGTAGAGAGTTTCAGGGAGAGTATAAGGGAACAATTGACAGGAATGGGGGAAAGAAATACAGTAGAAGAAGAATGGGTAGCTCTGAGGGATGAAGTAGTGAAGGCAGCAGAGGATCAAGTAGGTAAAAAGACGAGGGCTAATAGAAATCCTTGGGTAACAGAAGAAATATTGAATTTAATTGATGAAAGGAGAAAATATAAAAATGCAGTAAATGAAGCAGGCAAAAAGGAATACAAACGTCTCAAAAATGAGATTGACAGGAAGTGCAAAATGGCTAAGCAGGGATGGCTAGAGGACAAATGTAAGGATGTAGAGGCTTGTCTCACTAGGGGTAAGATAGATACTGCCTACAGGAAAATTAAAGAGACCTTTGGAGAGGAGAGAACCACTTGTATGAATATCAAGAGCTCAGATGGCAACCCAGTTCTAAGCAAAGAAGGGAAGGCAGAAAGGTGGAAGGAGTTTATAGAGGGTTTACACAAGGGCGATGTACTTGAGGACAATATTATGGAAATGGAAGAGTATGTAGATGAAGACGAAATGGGAGACAAGATACTGCGTGAAGAGTTTGACAGAGCACTGAAAGACCTGAGTCGAAACAAGGCCCCGGGAGTAGACAACATTCCATTAGAACTACGGATACCCTTGGGAGTGCCAGTCATGACAAAACTCTACCATCTGGTGAGCAAGATGTATGAGACAGGCGAAATACCCTCAGACTTTAAGAAGAATATAATAATTCCAATCCCAAAGAAAGCAGGTGTTGACAGATGTGAAAATTACCGAACTGTCAGTTTAATAAGTCATGGCTGCAAAAGACTAACGCAAATTCTTTACAGACGAATGGAAAAACTGGTAGAAGCGGACCTCGGGGAAGATCAGTTTGGATTCCGTAGAAATGTTGGACCACGTGAGGCAATACTAACCTTACGACTTATGTTAGAAGAAAGATTAAGAAAAGGCAAACCTACGTTTCTAGCATTTGTAGACTTAGAGAAAGCTTTTGACAATGTTCACTGGAATACTCTCTTTCAAATTCTGAGGGTGGCAGGGGTAAAATACAGGGAGCGAAAGGCTATTTACAATTTGTACAGAAACCAGGTGGCAGTTATAAGAGTCGAGGGGCATGAAAGGGAAGCAGTGGTTGGGAAAGGAGTGAGACAGGGTTGTAGCCTCTCCCCGATGTTATTCAATCTGTACATTGAGCAAACAGTAAAGGAAACAAAAGAAAAAGTTGGAGTAGGTATTAAAATTCATGGAGAAAAAGTAAAAACTTTGAGGTTTGCCGATGACATTGTAATTCTGTCAGAGACAGCAAAGGACTTGGAAGAGCAGTTGAACGGAATGGACAGTGTCTTGAAAGGAGGATATATGATGAACATCAACAAAAGCAAAACAAGGATAATGGAATGTAGTCAAATTAAATCGGGTGATGCTGAGGGAATTAAATTAGGAAATGAGACACTTAAAGTAGTAAAGGAGTTTTGCTATTTAGGGAGTAAAATAAATGATGGTCGAAGTAGAGAGGATATAAAATGTAGACTGGCAATGGCAAGGAAATCGTTTCTGAAGAAGAGAAATTTGTTAACGTCGAGTATAGATTTAAGTGTCAGGAAGTCGTTCCTGAAAGTATTTGTATGGAGTGTAGCCATGTATGGAAGTGAAACATGGACGATAACTAGTTTGGACAAGAAGAGAATAGAAGCTTTCGAAATGTGGTGCTACAGAAGAATGCTGAAGATAAGGTGGGTAGATCACGTAACTAATGAGGAGGTATTGAATAGGATTGGGGAGAAGAAAAGTTTGTGGCACAACTTGACTAGAAGAAGGGATCGGTTGGTAGGACATGTTTTGAGGCATCAAGGGATCACAAATTTAGCATTGAAGAGCAGCGTGGAGGGTAAAAGTCGCAGAGGGAGACCAAGAGATGAATACACTAAGCAGATTCAGAAGGATGTAGGATGCAGTAGGTACTCGGAGATGAAGAAGCTTGCACAGGATAGAGCAGCATGGAGAGCTGCATCAAACCAGTCTCAGGACTGAAGACCACAACAACAACAAGAGGGGTACATCTCCAATGGACTGTTCTTTTCCCGGTAGTAGTTCATATTCTTCCTTCATGTCAACTGTTTCCGCCAAATAGTCTAGTTGACATTTTTGGGGCTCCAAACTATATCTTCTCCAATTTGCTTTTGCATCCACATAGTGCATTAACTGCACTTAAACGAGTAATCTCTAAAACAGGAAATAGTTCAAGTCTGTTCGATCTTCTCCTAAAACCTGCAGAACAACATTATTTGTAGGAATGAGTCCTAATTTGTCAACATCTAAATTTGATTGTATTCAGCAGAACAAATTCCTGATTGAAAGAAATGTTTTTGTCCAGCCTGAATATAAAACTTACGTTTCCTTTTTTGGTATCTGTCAATTTCCATACAGTTTACATATAAATACTTGAAAGTACAGGCAAACATAATGTAGTTTATAATCTTATCTTGCTCTTTATTCTCTGTAAGGTTCGTTTGTATACCAGGCAATTTTCGTGTATTCTTATTGCTCCAGCAGAACACTGCCTAACAGAAAGAAACAACTGTTCAGCATCTTATCCGACGGTTTACACCGCATAGGAGAGGTTGGCCATAGAGTACAATGTAGTACATCATTAACATTATTTGTTGCCGTTGAACACACTTAATCTTCCATAAGATCAAGCACATCATCCGCTCTGTAGTTATAAACCATAGCTTCCAGTCTGTTAATGCCATGTTGTCTACCCAAGGAAGACATATATGTTTTTCGCAGACACATATCAGTGTATCTATAAGATGGTTCTCAGCATAATTGTTCACTCATTGGCTTGTGAGTCTATATATAAATTTATTATGTAAATTGAAAGCGATGGAGAGAGAAAGGAAAGGAAAGGAAAGGAACTATTCATGCCGGCTGCATCGGGATTTTATGCGGAATCAGCAGCGCCCGAAAGAACAGACATCACCCATTTATATAATAAAAATTTATTACATATCTTTACTCTGCAATTGGAACTGATCCACAGTAAACTGTCTATTTCAATTTTACTGTTGTTGACAACAACATTGCTGTTTACTTGGTAGTCTTCTTTCACACACAAGTTATGTTTAGGCAATCACACGCCTTCATCCTGTTAAAAATTCTAGCACAATCTTGTTAATCCGGGTCCATAAGGTAATAGACATCTACACAGAGTTGCGGCCATATCCTAGTCAGCTCATCCCGGGGAATTTTACACGTAGATTTTAATGAAATACCCCACACACATCTTTCTTTGACATTACGGATTATACTCTCTCTAATTTTTTGCTTCGCTCCGCTAGTACACAGTTGCCTCCCGTCTGGCAGCAACCTGATATACGCGCAGCCCATATCTCTGTAACGCGAGAAATAAGACAAGTGGAAGTTTTAACACATCATAAATGTCGAATTGTCTGAGAATTTGCTGACTATGTATACGTAAACATCGTAGCAAAGTCATGCTGAGGTCACATGCATGCGTTCCTTTCCCATCCCCTCCACATCCCTCCACGCCACACGCGTGTGTCTAGTAGAGATGCGTTAGTTTTACTGACTTGTCATTAAGGCGCGTGGACCGGCAGAAACTGCAACCGCAACTTACTTTGAGCATCCCCTTTGTACATATGAATACTAAATTGCAGTGAAAGTCTATAAACTACTATGAGAAACTCCTTTCAACTGTGGCTAACGAGTATGAGCTTTATCTTTCACGTCTTTCGTTTCCGCTCAAAGAGTCTGTAAATTCAACGTGTAGAAAAACGCACATCTTCTGTCACAGTGGTTAAAGTTCTGTTGCAAGCTGTTTCTCTGTCTAGCGTTCGCCAACTGAATGCTTTGACTTCTTTAAAATGAGTCCATATTATTGACTCGGAATAATTGACTTAGGGTGGCAGTGTTACATTTAGTAGACTCTAGAACAGTAGTCGATACAAAATTCACAAACTGACACCGCAGATAGTTTTCTGGAGTCAATATAGCCTTTGTGAACGCATAAATTCACCCTAGAACATCATAGCGCTGGAGATAACGGAATTATATTAAGCAAAGGACACAAACTTTTGAATTATTCTTGTAACGGAGACAATGGCGTACTGTCTCTGAATTAAATACGGAAAGGAGATGTACCATAAAAAAAAATAGTTTTCAGTGTTTTAAATTTAAACAGTGTACAATCCTTCAGTGCAAGACTTTGAATGCACAGCACTTATCAGCAGCTTAGTGACAATTTTCGCCCCGTACACCACGACCTAACATTACTCTTTGCCCTATTTCCTAAAATTATCATCATAATCACTATTTGAATTATATGGGTGAGGAGCAGGTGATCTCGGATTTTTTTGAGTTAGGTTTGGAAATGGTGTAACTATATTTTAAAAGACATTCGGCGACTATCTATGAGCGCACGCAATTTCAAATTGTACACTATTTTTGTTAGGGTCTCAGGTGCCTGAACAAACATTTGGTTGTCCGTACTGTGTTTCTTTGTGTAATTTCCTCTGTTTCTTCTGCCTTACATGGATACCCCACACTGCGGTAATAATCCAATCATTATCGTCCAAGTGCATTATATATAGTCTCACTGATGGATGAACTACAGTTTCTAAATATCTCAGCAGTGAACCAAAGCTGGTTCCCTTTTAACCTCTGCGATCGTATCATTACACATTTTTCAGTCATCGTTGCTTTCAATTGCATAGCGACATACTTGGCTCCAACGTGACACGTGCGTTCTTTAGTCGAAGGTTACCTAATTACAGTTAATATAATGTAAAACATAATATTGCTCAAGAGCAATGTGCCCACTTATCCTCTCTCGAGACAATTTTTTTTTTTTTTTTTTTTTTTAATATGCATTCGCACTATGTTGACTCCTTCCCTAAAGCATTTTACGAGCTTTAGGGCAACGCACAGTTGTGTTTCGCAATCACGTTTTTAAACGACGAAGCTACACTTACTCAATCTTCTGACGAATGACCTATAACAGGGCACTCGTGTTTTAAAAAGTTTTTTTTTTCAGTTGGCAAACCAGGATGTCCGACCAGAGAGACGCACGCAAATTACCGTCAATATTGAAACAGTGTCCTCCGCAAAAGCTTTTAATGTGCATTCCTCGGGAAGATCACATACCTCTGCACCTCTTTATCTTGCTTCTCGTTTACTTTTTATCCATTTGTGCTCCACGTTTTCGACCTCGGAACTGAATGTTTCATGTTGAATGCTTACAGTTAGATATTCCATAGTTCTAACTCCATTCACTCTTGCTAACTAAAAATATTTTTCTACCTCTATTATCATTGCTTGTAATAGCTTTAGACATTAGTCTTAACACAGTCTGATGAGCATTGATTCAATGAATCTCAGTTTGGCATCTGCCTTTCCTACAATTAGTTTTATGTGGCCGCTCCACCTTAAAACTCTTCAAACTCATACTCTTAGACAATTCACGATTACGACTGTGCCCAGTGCTTGATCCCCAACACAATAGTCGATCAGTAACGGGTACGTCCACTTATTTAACCACAATACGTTAAATTTGGTTAAGAACCAGCTATAATTTCCTGCGCTGTTTCTTAGGCCCGTTTGTACACATAATCCTGAACCGGCAACACATTCGCAATTATGAACGGCTATAGAGGCAGCGTGGCTCAATATTTCTGCAGGGGACTTTCAACGACTTGTTGAGTCCATGCCACGTAGACTTGTTGCACTGCGCCGAGTAGGAGGAGGTCCGAAACTGTGTGGATAACATCGGAGGTTCACTGAGGCTTTTTGAGGATGATGCTTTAGTATATCGAGAGGTTGTATCAATGGAAAATTATACTGAAATTCAGGAGGATCTGCAACGAATTGACGCATAGTGCAGGGAATGGCAACTGAATCTCAATGTAGACAAGTGTAATGTGCTACGAATACATAGAAAGAAAGATCCTTTATCATTTAGCTACAATATAGCAGGTCAGAAACTGGAAGCAGTTAATTCCATAAATTATCTGGGAGTAGGCATTAGGAGTGATTTAAAATGGAATAATCATATAAAGTTTATCGTCGGTAAAGCAGATGCCAGACTGAGATTCACTGGAAGAATCCTAAGGAAATGCAATCCGAAAACAAAAGAAGTAGTTTACAGTACACTTATTCGCCCACTGCTTGAATATTGCTCACCAGTGTGGGATTCGTACCAGACAGGGTTGATAGAAGAGATGGAGAAGATCCAACGGAGAGCAGCGCGCTTCGTTACAGGATCATATAGTAATCGCGAAAGCATTACGGAGATGATAGATAAACTCCGGTGGAAGACCCTGCAGGACAGACGCTCAGTAGCTCCGAAGGGGTTTTGTTGAAGTTTCGAGAACATACCTTCACCGAGGAGTCAAGCTGAATAAGTCACAGAATAATGTAGATAGAGAGGTACAAATTGACACACATGTTTGGAATGACATGGGGTTTTATTAGAACCAAAAAAATGCAAGAGTTCAAAAAATGTCCGACAGATGGCGCTTCATCTGATCAGAATAGCAATAATTAACATAACAAAGTAAGACAAAGGAAAGATGATGTTCTTTTCCAGGAAATGCTCAATATGTCCACCATCATTCCTCAACAATAGCCGTAGTCGATGAATAATGTTGTGAACAGCACTGTAAAGCATGTCCGGAGTTATGGTGAGCCATTGGCGTCGGATGTTGTCTTTCAGCATCCCTAGAGATGTCGGTCGATCACGATACACTTGCGACTTCAGGTAACCCCAAAGCCCATAATCGCACGGACCTGGGAGGCCATGCCTGACGAAAGCGGCGGCTGAGCACACGATCATCACCAAACGACGCGCATCTGTCGGACATTTGGTGAATTTTTTTTGTTTCTAATAAAACCCCATGTCATTCCAAGCATATGTGTCAATTTTTACCTCTCTATCTACATTATTCCGTGGTTTATTAAGTTTTCAAATTTATACTGACTTTTTGATCACCCGGTATATCTCGCGAAGAGACCATGAGGATAAAATCAGAGAGATTAGAGCCCACACAGAGGCATACCGACAATCTTTCTTTCCACGAACAATACGAGACTGGAATAGAATGGAGAACCGATAGAGGTACTCAAAGTGCCCTCCGCTACACACCGTCAGGTGGCTTGCGGAGTATGGATGTGGATGTGGATGTAGATATTCCATGATTTTTGTCATTTCAGTGTGTTGTCATGTTAAAGTACATGCGACGATCAAATAAGACGCTACTCACTAGGGCCGTTTTGACAAAATTGGAGGATTTAGATCCTAGCCTTGGGAGAGCCAGTCCTGACAAAACTCTACCATCTGGTGAGCAAGATGTATGAGACAGGCGAAATTCCCTCAGACTTCAAGAAGAATATAATAATGCCAATCCCAAAGAAAGCAGGTGTTGAGAGATGTGAAAATTACCGAACTATCAGTTTAATAAGTCACAGCTGGAAAATACTAATGCGAAATCTGTACAGATGAATGGGAAAACTGGTAGAAGCCCACCTCGGAGAAGATCAGTTTGGATTGCGTAGAAATGTTGGAACACGTGAGGCAATACTGATTTTACGACTTATCTTAGAAGAAAGATTAAGGAAAGGCAAACCTACGTTTCTAGCATTTGTAGACTTAGAGAAAGCTTTTGACAATGTTCACTGGAATACTCTCTTTCAAAGTCTGAAGGTGGCAGGGGTAAAATACAGGGAGCGAAAGGCTATTTACAATTTGTACAGAAACGAGATGGCAGTTATAAGAGTCGAGGGTCATGAAAGTTAAGCAGTGGTCGGGAAAGGTGTGAGACAGGGTTGTAGCTTATCCCCGATGTTATTCAATCTGTATATTGAGCAAGCAGTAAAGGAAACAAAAGAAAAGTTCGGAGTAGGAATTAAAATCCATGGAGAAGAAATAAAAACTTTGAGGTTCGCCGATGACATTGTAATTCTGTCAGAGACAGCAAAGGACTTGGAAGAGCAGTTGAACGGAATGGACAGTGTCTTGAAAGGAGGGTATAAGACGAACATCAACAAAAGCAAAACGAGGATAATGGAATGTAGTCAAATTAAATCGGGTGATGCTGAGGGAATTAAATTAGGAAATGAGACACTTAAAGTAGTAAAGGAGTTTTGCTATTTAGGGAGTAAAATAAATGATGGTCGAAGTAGAGAGGATATAAAATGTAGACTGGCAATGGGAAGGAAAGCGTTTCAGAAGAAGAGAAATTTGTTAACATCGAGTATTGATTTAAGTGTCAGGAAGTCGTTTCTGAAAGTATTTGTATGGAGTGTAGCCATGTATGGAAGTGAAACGTGGACGATAAATAGTTTAGACAAGAAGAGAATAGAATCTTTCGAAATGTTGTGGTACAGAAGAATGCTGAAGATTAGATGGGTAGATCACATAACTAATGAGGAGGTATTGAATAGAATTGGGGAGAAGAGGAGCTTGTGGCATAACTTGACTAGAAGAAGGGATCGGTTGGTAGGACATGTTCTGAGGCATGAAGGGATCACCAATTTAGTACTGGAGGGCAGCGTGGAGGGTAAAAATCGTAGAGGGAGACCAAGAGATGAATACACTAAACAGATTCAGAAGGATGTAGGATGCAGTAGGTACTCGGAGATGAAGAAGCTTGCACAGGATAGAGGAGCATGGAGAGCTGCATCAAACCAGTCCTTTGTTTGTTTGCTCTGGGATGTTTGAGTCCATTACTGTATTTTCTTCTTCTTCTGATTGCACATTATTTTGTTCCAGTATTTGTTGTACTTGTTGTTTGATGTTTTGTAATTCTGACTGGGGTATCCTGTTATTTTTGATTATTACACAGATCTGATCAGCTAGTCGTTGTTCTGTCAAAAAATTTTAATTCTGGGTATCTGGTAATAAATGTTGCGTATACTTGTGATCTGTATCCAGTTGTGTTGGTTCCTAGGTTTGCTGCTTGGTAATAACAGAACATGAGGTGTCGATTAACTTCATCTGACCATCTCATCCTCTGTCTTTGCTTTCCTTCTTGGGTGGTTGCAGGAAGCATATCCTGCAAAACACCTCTATTTGGATTTAAATCATTTTCCAGTTGGCTAGCAGTGTCGTTACCATTGTGGGCGGGCATAGGGTTCAAGCGTCGTCCACGACCATGACGGCGCTTGTCCGAGGCTTCTTTAGTTCTGTCCTGAACCAACTAATCACACTAAAAGTGGGGTTAGCCCTATTAGTGGTTTGTCCTTTTCGTCGACTTTTGCGACTGGCAGAACATACCGGAGGCCTATTCTTTTCTCGGGCTTCCACGGGAATTATTATAATTATTATTATTATTCTTGATTGGACTGAAGACCACAACAACAACAGTATGGCGTGGGAAACATTTCCGTACAGTAGCATTTGTTGAATCAACGAGGAGGCAGTAAAACGAAGTGGCATTAATCTTGTAAAAAGCAACACACGCCAAAGTGCAGTTACGCTTAGAAGTAGATGCTTCCCGGCTGACAGATACAACAGCCCCACCCTGCAATGCCGTCGCCCCGGCCCAAAGAAGTCCCTTCTGGAGGTAGAGCGTGAAGTCTGTGTTAGGAAAGCGCGATCGCATTTGGGGTAAGCGAGTGGAGAACACGTGCGGGTGACCGCTCACTGGGCAGAGGCGACCCCGGTGGAAACATTTAGTTGGCGAGCTGCGGCCGGCGCTAGATTGCGAGCAGATTAGCATGTAGCGGCAGTCTAGTTATCGGGCATTAGTATTCCGGCAACATCTGAGGCGGACACGGATGAATAGTAAACAGCGGCGGCGGCGGCGGACTTGGGGCAAGACTTGGCGCGTCTTGCTGCGGGCGGAGCCGTTATCGCGCTCAAAGCCCCGGCCCGGCTGGGGGGCTGGGGGGCTGGGGGGGCGCGCCCCTCCTTGAGGAACCCCAGGGAGCGCCGCCGTATTGGCTGGCGCCGCCGCCCCTCGCCGCCGCCACTAATGCCCCCTGCCTCTGCCACTCTATTTTCTCTTATTGTGCGGGCTGCGACCTTTGTTGACTTTCCTCTTCCTCTCGGAACGAGTAAGAAAATAAGGAACCCGCGGTTACCGACTGACGTCTTACTTAACTCGCACGCAGTTCATTCGCACTAGTGAGCATCTAGAAAAGATAAAACTTTTCAATGAGAGTGACAAACAGAGGGGAGGTAAATATTTGTTTTTCACTTACGTGGCGAAACACTCACGCTCCTCCCTCTCTGCCGATGGGCTGTTCTGCCATTGCAGTCAGCCTGTATGTGTATTATGGGAAACACCCGACACAGCGTTGTGAATGCACCACGAAAATGTCTTATAAGGGGTATTCTGAAATCCCCTTTACAAACTTCTAGGACTTGTTGAGGGGAGTGAGGTCATAATTTATTTATTTATTTATTTATGCATTTATTTTACCTGGCAAGATTAGGGCCTTCAGGCCCTCTCTTACACCTAACCAGGCATACTCAGATTGAACGAGTTTCAGTTTCTACAGAACATTAAGGACATATAACGTGTTATACAGTATTAATGTTAAAGAAAAAAAATAGAGATTATAACAATAGTACAACGATAATTATAACAATCAAAAAATAATTATAACAATCAAGAATAATAATAATAATAATAATAATTCCCGTGGAGGCCCAAGAAAAGAGTAGGCCTCCGGTATGTTCTGCCAGTCGCAAAAGGCGACGAAAAGGAGAAACCACTAATAGGGCTAACCCCCCGTTTTAGTGTGATTAGTTGGTTCAGGACAGAACTAAAGAAGCCTCGGACAAGCGCCGTCATGGTCGTAGACGACGCTTGAACCCTATGCCCGCCCACAATGGTAATGACACTGCTAGCCAAATGGAAAATTATGTAAATCCAAATAGAGTTGTTTTGCAGGATATGCTTCCTGCAACCACCCTAGAAGGAAAGTAAAGACAGAGGATGAGATGGTCAGATGAAGTTAATCGACGCCTCATGTTCTGTTATTACCAAGCAACAAACCTAGGAACCAACACAACTGGATACAGATCACAAGTATACGCAACATTTATTACTAGATACCCAGAATTAAAAGTTTTTGACAGAACAACGACTAGCTGATCAGATCTGTGCAATAATCAAAAATAACAGGATACCCCAGTCAGAATTAGAAAACATCAAACAACAAGTACAACAAATACAGGAACAAAATAATGTGCAATCAGAAGAAGAAGAAAATACAGTAATGGACTCAAACATCCCAGAGAAAACAAACAAAGGACAACACACATCATTAAACAATCAGAGGAAAACGAAATCTGAAGACAGCCACCAGAACAAGCACAAATAGAACACGAAGTGACACACATGTTAGATATAGAAGAAAAATTTCAGCTGACATATATAGAATACGAAGACACAAATACAGACATTAGACCATTCTTGCATAGACCGCCAAATAACCCACAAGTCGAAACAACAATAAATACCATCAATACAATTATACACAACAAAATAAATGAAAACACAACTATGGAAGAGTTACAAATGGCTCTGAGCACTATGGGACTTAACATCTTAGGTCATCAGTCCCCTAGAACTTAGAACTACTTAAACCTAACTAACCTAAGGACATCACACACATCCATGCCCGAGGCAGGATTCGAACCTGCGACCGTAGCAGTCCCGCGGTTCCGGACTGCAGCGCCTAGAACCGCTCGGCCACTCCGGCCGGCGGAAGAGTTACAACTGCTTGTTTATATAGGAGCACTCACTGCACTAAATATACACACTAGGCAGAGATCAGAACCAACCAACACACAGAAGATACCCACAAAACCAGCATGGCAACACAGGCTACAGATCAGAATAGAAAAACTGAGAACAAACATCGAACAGCTAACACAATTTATAAGAAATGAAATATCAGAAAAAAAAACGAAAAAGGTTAGGTAAAATCTCACAACAAGAAGCGATAGAGCAATTAGATGAAAAGAAGCAGAAATTACAAGCATTGGCCAAACGACTTAGAAGATACAAAAAAAGTGAAAATAGAAGGAAACAAAACCAAACATTCAACACAAACCAAAAGAAATTTTACCAGACAGTAGATAACACACACATTAAAATAGACAATCCACCAAACATAACAGACATGGAACACTTGTGGAGCAACATATGGTCAAACCCGGTACAACATAACAGGCATACATGGTGGATACAAGCAGAAACAGACACATACAAGATGATACCACAAATGCCTGAAGTGATAATTTTGCAACATGAAGTCACCCAAGCAATTAATTCTACTCACAATTGGAAAGCCCCTGGAAAAGATAAAATAGCAAATTTCTGGCTAAAGAAGTTCACCTGAACACACTCACAACTAACTAAATTATTTAACAGTTACATTGCAGACCCATACACATTCCCTGATACACTTACACATGGAATAACTTATCTGAAACCTAAAGATCAAGCAGACACAGCAAACACAGCTAAATATCGCCCCATAGCATGCCTACCAACACTATACAAAATATTAACTTCAGTCATTACACAGAAATTAATGACACATACAACACAGAACAAAATTATAAATGAAGAACAAAAAGCCTGTTGCAAAGGAGCATGAGGACGTAAAGAGCAACTGATAATAGATGCAGAGGTGACATATCAAGCTAAAAATAAACAAAGGTCACTACACTACACATACATTGATTACCAAAAAGCTTTTGATAGTGTACCCCACTCATGGTTACTACAGATATTGGGAATATACAAAGTAGATCCTAAATTGATACAGTTCCTGAACATAGTAATGAAAAATTTGAAAACCACACTTAATATCCAAACAAATTCAAATGATATCACATCACAGCCAATACAGATTAAGCGTGGAATATACCAAGGAGACTCATTAAGTCCTTTCTGGTTCTGCCTTGCTCTGAACCCACTATCCAACAAGCTAAATAATACAAATTATGGATACAATATTACTGGAACATACCCACACAAAATCACACATTTGCTACACATGGATGATCTAAAACTACTGGCAGCAACAAATCAACAACTCAACCAATTACTAAAGATAACATAAGTATTCAGCAATGATATAAGTATGGCTTTTGGAACAGACAAATGTAAGAAAAATAGCATTGTCAAGGGAAAACACACTAAACAAGAAGATTACATATTGGATAACCACAGCGACTGCATAGAGGCGATGGAAAAAACAGATGCCTGTAAATATCTAGGATACAGACAAAAAATAGGAATAGATAATACAAATATTAAAGAAGAACTAAAAGAAAAATATAGACAAAGAGTAACAAAATTACTGAAAACAGAATTGACAGCAAGAAACAAGACAAAAGCTATAAATACTTACGCTATACCAATATTGACCTACTCATTTGGAGTAGTGAAATGGGGTAACACAGACCTAGAAGCACTCAATACACTTACACGATCACAATACCACAAATATAGAATACATCACATACATTCAGCAACAGAAAGATTCACATTAAGCAGAAAGGAAGGAGGAAGGGGATTTATCGACATAAAAAAACCTACATTATGGACAGGTAGACAATTTAAGAAAATTCTTTCTAGAACGAGCAGAAACTAGCAAAATACACAAAGCAATCACTCATATAAATACATCGGCTACACCACTGCAATTTCATAACCACTTCTACAACCCTTTAGATCACATAACATCAACAGATACGAAGAAAGTAAATTGGAAAAAGAAAACACTACATGGCAAGCACCCGTATCATCTAACACTGCCACACATCGATCAAGACGCATCCAACACATGGCTAAGAAAAGGCAATATATACCGTGAGACGGAAGGATTCATGATTCCAATACAGGATCAAACAATAAACACCAGATATTACAGCAAGCATATTATTAAAGATCCCAATACCACAACAGATAAATGCAGACTTTGCAAACAACAAATAGAAACAGTAGATCACATCACAAGCGGATGTGCAATACTAGCAAATACAGAATACCCCAGAAGATATGACAATGTAGCAAAAATAATACATCAACAGCTTGCCTTACAACATAAACTTATAAAACAACACGTTCCCACATACAAGTATGCACCACAAAATGTACTGGAGAATGATGAATACAAATTATACTGGAACAGAACCATTATAACAGATAAAACAACGCCACATAACAAACCTGACATCATACTCACCAATAAAAAGAAGAAATTAACACAACTAATCGAAATATCCATACCCAATACAACAAATATACAAAAGAAAACAGGAGAAAAAATTGAAAAATACATCCAACTGGCTGAGGAAGTCAAGGACATGTGGCATCAGAATAAAGTTGACATTATACCAATTATACTATCAACTAAGGAGTCATACCACACAATATCCACCAGTACATCAATGCAATACAGTCACATCCAAACTTATATATACAACTACAGAAATCCGTAATTATTGATACATGTTCAATTACCCGAAAGTTCCCAAATGCAATATAACATATACTGTACCGTTAAAAGGAAGTCACGCTTGATCAAGGTCCACGTCACTTTCCATAACGTCTGAGAAAAGAAATAATAATGATAATAATAATAGTAATGACTATGTATATGAAAGTAAACATATTTTTCTTTTATGAATGTCAGTCCTATTGCTAGTTGGGATTTTTCTCGTTATGTTCTTGCAGCTTGTAAGTTATTGTCATCGAGCAGAGACTTAAGACGATAGAATGGGGTGAAAGAGATATAGAAGAGGTAGATATGTTAGAGGAAGAGAAATACGATGGTAAAATTCGAAGCTATGATGGAGAGGAGAAAGTAAGAGATGAGAGGTGCACAACAATGGTGGCTGTACCGTCCCTAATATGTAAGTTTTGAGTTCCCTCTTGAATGTTGAGTGGTTCTGGATAAGACGCAGATCACAGGGCAGCGCGTTCCATAGTCATATGGCTGAGATGGAGAATGACACGGAGAAAGATTTTGTGTTGTGTAGAGGTACAGCCAAGATGTTAGACGTATCCGATCTGGTACTGCGGTTGTGGAATGATGATAGGTGTTTAATGTGGGAAGATAAGTATTGGGGGCACCAGTGGCCAAGAAATCGTTGAAGTAAACACATTGTGTGGAGATCGCGTGCCTTATGTGGGCGTATCCAACCTAGCTGGGAATATGAAGGACTGATATGATCATACAACCGTATATTGCACACGTATCTAACGCAAGCATTCATCACTAGCTCGAGGCGTCTCGAATTTTCACTATTTGTGCCGTGTTGAACTACATCACAGTAGTAAAGATTAGGCAAGACTAGTGTTAGGACTAATTTTTGTTTAACTTGGGTTGGAAATATTTTTCTAAATTTTTGAATTGCATGTAGCGAGGAGAGCGATTTCCGGCAAGCTCTTACTGTTTATTCTTCCCAGTTTAGGTGTTCATCCAAGATTATTCCAAGGTCTTTTACTGTTTTTTGGTATGGTAGTTGGGTACCATTGAGGAGTATTTGAGGGACTGTTTCGCGAAAGTACCGGCTGATTAACTTTGGATGAGATATAAGTATGACCTGGGATTTCTTGGGGTTTAGTTTCAGACCTAGGTTCTGTGCCCATCGAGAAACAGAGCAAAGATCTGCGTTCATACTCGCTACTGCGTCAGCAATGTTCTTGGGGCTTGCACTTATGTACAGTTGGATGTCGTCGGCATATAGATGGTAGTTGCAGGAGTGAATCACTGAAGGAATATCATTAATGTACAGTGAGAAAAGTAATGGACCAAGGACGGAGCCTTGGGGAACTCCAGAGCGCACGTTTTTCCGTGATGACTTTTCCGACCCACAAATGACTTGATGACGTCTGTTCTTGAGGTAGCTGTCGAACCAGTGTATTGCGCTGTTTGAGAAATTCAGCTGTTTCATTTTAATTAGTAATATATCAAAGTCAACTGTATCAAAAGCCTTGCTAAAGTCAAGCAGTGTTAGGATGGTAGCTTCACGTCTGTCCATAGCATGTTTAATGTCATCAGTTACTTTGATTAATGCAGTTGCTGTGCTATGGTGCTTTAGAAAGCCTGACTGATATTTGTCATGGATGTTATGAGTTTTGAGGTAATCCGTCAGCTGTTCATGGACGATGTATTCTAGGGCTTTAGATATTGCAGGAAGTATGCTGATCGGCCTGTAGTCACCTGGCGACTTAGGGTTGTCAGTCTTGGGTATAGGTTGAATTAAACTTTGCTTCCACTCAGTAGGATATGTACTACTGACAAGAGACAGGTTGAAGATGTCTGTGATAACTGGCGTAATCTACGTCGGTTTCAGTTCAAATGTTTAACTCATCCACTTTTGCTTGAGGAATTGAATTAGGCATGACGCAGTAATGTTATTAGGTAAGAGTTGGAAAGGAAACAAAGCGAAACATCCATTTATCACTTAAGCACATTTTTTTGTATTGAACCTTAAACATTACGTATTTACACTATTCAGAAACAAGAATGACCCAGCGTACTGTACGTACAGAACGGTACTGATGCATTACAACAGCGGCTCGATGTGGCGACCACCAACATCATTACAGACACTGTACCTACGAAGCATGTTCTGGTGCACAGTCTCCATCCCACGTTGTCTCTTCAGTTTATAGTGCACCGACAAGAAATCGTGCCTGCAGATCTTCCTCTGTCTCTTACAGGAGTCTCGTATATTAAACCTCCAATACGAGCCCGCGAGAAGTAGTCCGTAGGAGTTAAATCCGGCGACCGCGGCGGCCTTGCGGTTGGACTAGCTCAGCCTGTCCATTGAAACGTCCCCTTAGAAAAATTAGTGAATCACTGTGCTGGTAAACCCCTTAAGTTATTTGATACAGAAACAGCTGAGTAAAACTCAACGTACTCAGACATTTCTCTCTTTACTTATTCTGATCAACACTAAGCTGACATACAATATTTTTTTAGCGCAACCCAGTCTGACTTTCAATAATCCCTACGAAAGAATGGCCCTGCCTAACATTAACCTATACCTTTCACAAATCACTTACCTCACAAAAATCTTCGTTACTCGAACTACTGCAATACATCGAGCGCCACTACTGCCAGCTAAATAAAAGATTCTAACTGATGAAGGCACTAACTACTGATAGGCATAGTTAGCAAATGAAAGATTTTGATGGAGAACAAACAATGTATTTACCTTAACAATGTTCAAAAGTCATAATATACATATCAGTTCATGATATCCAGTCTTACAAATGTCGTTTTTCTGACGGACACACGTCCAGATCGTCCGCTCTCAAAACTCTGCCACCTCTCTTCCCGCATCCACCACTGCTGGCGGCTCACCTCCAGCTGCCAAACACTACAATGGCAAATATTCCAACAATGCAAACCAGCCACAGATTGCACACAGCACAGTCAGTGATTTTCATACAGAGCGCTACGTGACGTTACCAACATAAAAACCTAAACAGCCTACTTACACCATCTTCCACCATATCTTCTGGTGAGATGTCTTCGATCCGCACGTGAGAAGTGAGGTGGTACTTCACCATGCTGAAAGCACATTTCCTCACAGACAATCAGTGGCACAGCGTCCAAGGACGGGTCCAATGCGTTTTGTAGCGAGACCAGGTATGCAGGAGCAGTTAGCTTGAGTGGAACCGGACGTGCACGCATTACACGTTTGGACTGAAACCGTCGTAGAACGATTCATTTCCGGACATGGCTTCTTATCCAAAATACTATTTACTCACTCCTCTCTACATGTCCTAGAAGTTTATAACGGGAATTTACGAACATCCTCTATAACATTGCGAAATGATACTGACAGTGATCTTTCAGGTGCTTAAAGATGTCGTGCCATACAGCACATGTTACTATTAGTTTGGAAACTCTGTCTAAAGAAAGTCGTACACAGCTACAGATGATCGGAAATCATTGTGTCAGCTGACTAAAGGCTCTCTCCAATATCGCTCTTTCTCTGGCATGGACCAAACTGAATCACCGCTGATCGCCATTTTTTGCTGGCATAAATAGAATGACTAATCTTGGTGATATTCTATACCCTGAATCACCAAGAAAGGAAGCATTCTCATTGCACCCTGAAATTATTTTTCTAATTGGGCTACGTCTCTATACTCTTGCATCATGCACGCTACCAGATCATATTGAACATATGCTAGTACATTTCTCACGAGCATCTTCGGTTGCCTGCGCATTAATAAAGGCATAACCATTGCGACTGATGTATTCTTCACCATGTAATGCTGGTTTTGTAATTTCTATTTAATTACGACGCAAAGCCCCCGTAACAGTTGGCAATCGAAATATTTTTTTGCCATTCTAACTTAGCCATATTAATTTCCTGCATTTTAGACGCGAATCGAATCCAGTCGTGAGCTTTTAAAATTATCTGATCCTTAACATCATTCACTGTTTCACACAATGTTCTCAGATCGACTCCAAAATCCTCGATCATACCAATCTGGAATCCAGGATAGCCCATACAACGTAGAAGTATCTCCATCCGCTTTCGTGAAGTCAAGGGTCCTCCACGTGTTTCATCACTTACTGACATAAATTCTGCAATTAAAAAGTCGACATTTTCAGTTTCAAATCGTAAAAGCTCTTCACATCTATTGAAATCCCTCAAAATCTTATAACGTACCCCATATCTGACCGGCAGGAACATCGTCATGGTGCAGACTGACGGACAGCGCTGAAGAGCTAACATGCCCTACCATCGCCTTGCGAATAACTTAGGTGTGTCTCAGTATGGAAACTGGAATATTTCTTTTATTCTCAGCTTAAATCCAACCCGTCCAGAAAAGCCAAGATACAGCCTGCGTATTACACTCTTCAACATTTATTCACAAACGACTTAGTTACCTGATAAAATCGTGCAAGAATTAGTGGTATCTCGTTTTTATCCATATCACTCATTAATTTAGTCGTCACAGTCGTGGTTAAGCTCCGTGTATGTGGATTGAATTACTTGAAAAATACAGTAACCACCACTCTTATCATCCACATCTGCATCGCTGCAAACCACCGTGAAGAGCATGCAAGGAGACACTTCCCAATGTACCAGTAATGAGAGTTTCTCCCGTTCCATATTCGTATGAAACGAGGGAAGAATGGTAGTTTAAACGCTAATGTGTGCGCTGTAGCTAATCTAATCTAGTGTTCGCGAACAATGTGGGAGCGATACATAATGGGTTGTACGTTTTTCTTAGATTCATTTCTAAAAGTTCAAATGGCTCTAAGCGCTATGAGACCTAACATCTGAGGTCATCAGTCCCCTAAACTTAGACCTATTTAAGCCTAACTAACTTAAGGACATCATACACATACATGCCCGAGGCAGGATTCGAACTTGCGACCGTAGCGGTCGCGTGGTTCCGGACTGAAACGCCTAGAACCGCTCGGCCACCGCGGCCAGTCATTTCTTAAAGCTGGTTCTTGAAATTCTGTGAGTAGGTCTTCACGTTTGTGTCAATTCAGTTTTTTAGCATCTTGCACGGTGCTCTCACAAGGGTGAAACAAACCTGTGTACCAGTCCTGCTGTCTTCCGACGTATACGTTCAGTAGAGAGTGAACCAGATCTCCACCGGCAAACTTTCAGAGGTTGTAGCGTGGAACAAAAAGAAAAAAAATCTGGTTAACACAACTGCTAAATTACATACTTGAAGAGCTACGAGTAAAAGAGATGTATTTCACAGTAGCGAAGATGATCAAGTGCTCATAACTCTTAAAGTATGTACCTTAGAGCCCACGTTTAGTCGACATATCTTTCTTGTTTTGGTTCAAACTAACTTTTGTCAAAATACGAAAAGCAAAGGGCTTTTAGTAGAAGATATGTGTCACAGTAGCGAAGTTGAACAAGTGCTCTTAGCTCTAAAGGTCTGCATTTTAGTGCCCACGTTTGCTAAACATTTCTGTCTTGATTTGGTCCAAATCTCCACTTCCGAAAGTTTGTCGGCAGAGTCCTGGTTCACCCTCTATACCGTGTTATTACCATTTGGTACGAGGTACACTTGAGGAATATTCTAGAATGGGTTGCACGAGTGTTTTGCAAAAAATCTCCTTTGTAAAACTTCCTGGCAGATTAAAACTGTGTGCCAGACCGAGACTCGAACTCGGGACCTTTGTCTTTCGCTGGCAAGTGCTCTACCATCTGAGCTACCCAAGCACGACTCACGCCCCGTCCTCACAGCTTCACTTCTGCCAGTACCTTGTCTCCTACTTTCCAGAGCTGTGAAGACGGGGCGTGAGTCGTGCTTGGGTAGCTCAGATGGTAGAGCACTTGCCCGCGAAAGCAAAGGTCCCGAGTTCGGGTCTCGGTGCGGCACACAGTTTTAATCTGCCAGGAAGTTTCATATCAGCGCACACTCCGCTGTAGAGTGAAAATCTCAGTCCCCTTTGTAGAATTCCTGCAGTTCCTTAGAATTCTACCAATGGGTGGTAGTTTGCCACGTGCTGCATCTACGACTGATCTTATGCTACTGTTCCTTGCGGTATGTTTACGAACTGTTACATCCAGGTGTTCGTATGAGATGACCAAATACAAGCGTTACTCATTGATATTATAGTCACAGGATAATACGATCATACAACAGGAAAGACGAAGGTGTTAAACTGGATAAAATTTGGATGTTAGCGTTGCACCGCAAGCGTGATGATCGATTACTTTCAATCGAGAAAGTTGGCATCACCAGAGACAATCTCATAACCGACGCCACGTGATCGACTGTGGCGCCCTCTGCACTGCCTATATAATCAGCGCTTCCTCGAGTTCTCTTCGCAGTTCGCCGCTTTACCTCCGAGGATGTCTCCCGCAGTCGGAGACGAAACGTCAGGAGAGGGTTTTATACTTCGACCACGGCCTATCAGCCCGGAAGTTTTAAGTGAAGACAGGATACTACGGTATTTTCGTTTTGTGAACCACAGAGTTTACATTTCTCAATATTCATATACAGCGTAGCTTTGTTCGTGTTAACACGTATTTTAGGGTTCAGCCATCACTTGGCGTAATATATTTACTCTATCTGATAAGAAGTATCCCGGACACTTCTATTTACCTGACCACCAGAAGTCACGAGAGGTATATCCACCTCTATAAAAGTGCTGTACGCAGAGAAGCGGTAGCAGAGGAATGGATCGTCCAGGGAAGCTCAGAGACTTGGGACGTGGACTAGCCATTGTCACCTGAGTAAACAATACACAGGGACGTTTCAGTCTTGCTGAAGCCGCCCGAGTCGACTGATGGCGATGTGTCTGTGAAGTGGAAACTCGAAGGAACAATCACAACAATACCAAGACTAGGAACGTCTCGTGTAGTGACAGAGGAACAGTTAAGTAATGCGGAGGGTGGCTTTAAAAAATCGCATGAAATCGGAAGAAGGAATCACTCGTCGGTGCCAAAGTGCTTCCAAAAATACAATTAGCACAATGAAAGCTCATATGGAGTTTCAAAGAATGAGTTACAGTGGTCGGCAGCTTCTCACATGCTACAGTGATTAAACATTGAATGTAATTAGGCCTATTGAGAAAATCAGGCAGGAGGATACGAGAAATGCTAAAATATCACAAGATTCTCATAAAAGTACAATCAGAAAGATGTTACTACATATATCAAAAAAAGTTTTGCATCACCCAGGTTCCCAGAACTCCTGGAGATGGACATTGACTGTGGATATTGTATCACAGACACAGTCCCTTTGACTGTTCAGAGATGTCACTAAACCCGCCCAAAGGTGTAAACAACCGTGGATGAGCAGCACCTGTTACACGGAGAGGGTCCGACAGCCGATCAGTTCCACTCATTCCGCCGGGAAGGAGGTACACGGTTCGTGTTGTCTGTAGTTCAACCATCCCTAGACGCTCAATACCGCGGTTCGATCGCGTCCGCATTGTTACTCTCAACAAGAGAAGTGTCCAGGCGTCTCGGAGTGAACCAAAGCGATGTTATTAGGATATGGAGGAGATACTGAGAGACAGGAACTGTCGATGACATGCCTCGCTCAGGCCGCCCAAGGGCTGCTACTGCAGTTGGTGACCGCTACCTACGGATTATGACTCTGAGGAACCTGACAGCAATGCCACCATGTCGAATAATGAGCCCGCATCTCGTGGTCGTGCGGTAGCGTTCTCGCATCCCACGCCCGGGTTCCCGGGTTCGATTCCCGGCGGGGCCAGGGATTTTCTCTGCCTCGTGATGGCTGGGTGTTGTGTGATGTCCTTAGGTTAGTTAGGTTTAAGTAGTTCTAAGTTCTAGGGGACTGATGACCTAAGATGTTAAGTCCCATAGTGCTCAGAGCCATTTGAACCATTTTTTTTGAATAATGGTTTTCGTGCAGCCACAGGACGTCGTGTTACCACTCAAACTGTGCTCAATAGGCTGCATGATGCGCGACTTCACTCCCGACGTCCATGGCGAGGTCCATCTTTGCAACCACGACATCATGCAGCGCGGTACAGATGGGTCCAACAACGTACCGAATGGACCGCTCAGGAATGGCATCAAGTTCTCTTCACCGATGAGTGTCGCATATGCCTTCAACCAGACAATCGTCGAAGACTTGTTTGGAGGCGACCATGATGTAATCTAACTGAAATCGTCCCGTATCACCCGGTCTTTTCCAAGTATACCTCCTCTTGTGATTCTTGGGCAGAATATTCACTATTACGAGCTCAAATTTATTACAGAACTCAGTCAGTCTTTCTCCTCTTTCATTCCCTGCCCCAACCCCATATTATCTTGTAACCTTTTCTTCTACTCCTTCCCGGACATCTGCATTCCAGTTTCCCATGACTATTAGATGTTCATATCCCTTCACGTACTATGTTACAGTTTCCACATCCTCATATACTTTGCCGGCCTCTGTGGCCGAGCGGTTCTAGGCGCTTCAGTCGGGAACCTCGCGGCTGCTACGGCCGCAGGTTCGAATCCTGCCTCGGGCGTGGGTGTGTGTGATGTCCTTAGGTTAGTTAGGTTTAAGTAGTTCTAAGTCTAGGGGACTGATGACCTCAGATGTTAAGTCCCATAGTGCTTAAAGCCATTTGAACCTCATATACTATCTCTTCTTCTTGAGATTGTAAAGTCGGCATGTATACTTAAATTATCGTTGTCGATGTTGGCTTGCTATCGATTCTGATAAGAGCAACGCCATCACTGAACTGTTCACAGTAAAACACTCTCTGCCCTACCTTCCTATTCATAACGAATCCTACTCCCGTTGTACCATTTTCTGCTGCTGTTGATGTTACCTTATCCTTGTGTTCTTCCTATTTCGCTTCACTGACCCTACCATATCCTGACTGAGCTTTAACATTTCCCTTTTCATATTTTCTATGTTCTCTACCACGTTCAAGCTTCTGACATTCCACGCTCCGACTCGTAAGACGTTAGCCTTTCGTTGGCTATTCGATGTTTTTCTCGCGTTCGCCTCCACTTTGGCAGTCCCCTCTCGGAGATCCGAATGGGAGACTATTCAGGAATCATATACCAGTGGAGAGATCATCATGACCTTTACTACAAATTTATATTTAGGTTTTCGCGAGGTGTTAGGCTGTTTCATATTGCGTGTATCAGAAGAAATTTTTCAGTCTTTATGTTAGACTCTGATGCGGGGCAAACAAGCCTATCCCTATTCGCCTGCAGTGCTTTGTATGTGCTCGGTGCCTTCTATTAGTCTGAATTTATGTGAAGTTCTGTTCCGGTAAATGCAATAAAAGCATTTTGTGAGGGACTCATTTTTCAGACCACCTGGCTCTCAGTAGCCTTCCAATAAATAGAGACTGGCGATTTGCTTTACCAACAACTGAGCAGGAAGTGTTACAGCTGTTCTGATATGCTGGTTGTCACTCATTAGTTATGCATTCAAAGACGATAGTATTTTTACGTTTTGTAAATTAGACACCAGATTCCTATACAGAATTAATTAATTAATTAACATTCTTGTTCGCAATTAAAATGTGGTACGACTAATTTTTGTTGCAAGTTAGTCACTTTCCGGTCCATTTCTATATTAGTTACCGATTGCCCCGTTACTGGTACTAATAATGTTAAATGTTGCTTAAGGCTAATTTGTGGCCAAAATCTGTCATAGAAAGTGTTTATTGTGATTAACATTGACAATAATGTTATATGATGGGAGAAGATAATCACTAGATCGACTTTGTCGGACTCCTCAATAGCCTTAAACAAGTAAGTAAATTAATAATACTAATAGTAATAATAATACTAATAATACATATTCCACGCTGGTCGCGTCATAGTACAAGTAACTATTATACACGGTGTTTAAAAAAGAATATACGGATCTTAAGACTTTGTAGCGTATATTACATTCAATACGAGGCGTATTCGTAAAGTAAGGTCCCATTTGGCGCGAAATGGAAACCAGTGTGAAAACCCGATGAAATTTTACACATATATGTTGGGTAGTATCTGCAGTATTGCCGACGATCGCGGCACGACGCTCTTTTCAATTCTAAGCGCACAGTGAGCAGGTAAAGATGACTAGAAAATAGTGCCTCCCGCCAAGTATAACACAATTGGCATGCGTTTCTTTCTTCAAGACAATTGTCAGCCGGATTCTGCAGGGGTAATGAAGACACTCCAACTGCGTTTCCGATGGAAAGTGTTTCATCACCCACAATACATCCTTTAATTGGCTGCCTCCCATGTTCAACTTCGCTCGCTTAAGCCGCTGGCTACGAATACAAAGTTTTGGCACAAACAAAGAAAGACACACCAGCGTTGCTGCTTTCTGTGACGAAGATGCTGGAAAGTTTGTAAAACGTTACGACAAATGTCTTAAGTCCGACCGGTGACTATTTAGAGGGGTAGCTGGAAGGTATGGCTAACTGTTGCAAATAAAAAATTTTTGATTTTCTCTGTGGTTTCAATTTCGCTACCGATCGGACCTTACTTTCCCAGTGCGCCTCGTAATACATCATATGAAAGAGCAACTCAAACCATTTCTCTTCAGAGTGTTCAGTGTGAGCTCCATTCGTCGCATATCGAGTCGATAGGCGAATTCTTCCCAAATCTTGATAAGTATGTCTGAAGCAATCGCTGCAACAAAGCTGTTTCTAAAGTCGTGTAAACCAGATGGTAGTGGAGGCACATACACATGATCCTTTATAAACTCCAAAGGGCAAAAGTCGCATCAGATCGCAAGTAAACGTGGTCATCATGCAAAACAAGCTGTGTCACCCGACGCCCTCCAGATGTCGGTTGCAACGTCCTTTAACCAACTGCTCACTGAGTTGCGTCAGTAGGGCGGCGCCCCGTCTTGCTGCCAAGTACACTTTTGCGGTTCTGCCTCTTTCAATTGAGGAAAGAGCTATAGTTCTAGCGCATCAAGGTGTGAAACACCAGCTACAGTTGCTTGACCGAAAAGAAAAGGTCCATAAACTTCCGGACGGGATATGGCACAAAAAAATTCAATTTAGGGAGTTTCGTTGGAACTATACCATGTCTAGTGAATTTGCCGACACCCGGATGCGCACGTTATGTTCGTTCACGTTTCCACTTAGGTGAATTGTTGATTCATCACTGTAGACGTCACACTCCAGGTAAATCTTCATCGTCACGCAGCAACAGTTCCTTTGCAAAGTCAACAGATAAATCTACTCTGTAGACTTCGCAGCTTGTAACAACTGCAAACAATAAGATGCAATTGTAAGCGTCTCCTTAAAAATGTTTCAACACAGAGTTCACTTACATTGCTAATTCACAGCTAGCCTTCCAAACTTATTCTTTGGGAGCTACACATGAAAGATTCTCACTCGTTCAACATCTTCTTCAGTCACTCTTGGTCGTTCTATACTCTTCCCTTTGCGCGCAGGTATACAAACAAAACAGTTTGAGTTGCTCTTTCATTTGATATATTACTTATAAGTGTAAGTCGAATGTAATAGATGCTACAAAACCTTAAAACGTATACACTCATTTTGAAACACCCTGTATACTCTTTTCTCCACTAAATTAATTTCTGATTACTCACACTTCAGCTGGCCTTAAAGAGATCCAGAGGAGAGTTAAGTGCTGTGCATTACTTTCGGTGGTATTATGATGTAGTTTATTTCTGTTAAGATTTAGGACGGAAGCCTCAGGATTGTCTGTAGTTCAACATGATAACTAATTACATTTCAGGACATGTGGGATATTCACCACGTACTACACTGAACAATACTCTTTGAGAGACTGTCTTGCATTGCGTCTCACATATAGTCAGACATCACTGACACCCAAATAAAGTACGAGAAAGGCGAGTTGTGCGTACTGTATTGGAAAAATCTTTGCTGCCCTTGACTTAACTTCTAGCGAATCCTACATATGGGAGAAAGTGGACGCGTTTTATGGCGCCTAATTTTGATAGTGGGCAGTGGCACACGTATAACGATGTTCCAACGAGTACTCAACATTAGAGATCAGCCTTTCTGGTCAACACACAGCCGTTACTGTATCATCTTCATCGTCAAAAGCTGGATGAATCGATTTAAAACGTTCAACACTGTAAAATGGCGCGATGAGTTTAAAATTCTCAGAAAAATAAGCGTTATAGGAAAACACGGCTGACATACCGGCTGACATACCGGGAGAAACTTCAAGAACAGAAGACCAAGAACGAAATGTTCGGATTAAAACGGGTGAAAGACAGGCATGCAGTTACTCGCTACTTCTTAGTCGAAGAAGCAATAAAGGAAATGAAAGAAAAGTGGGATAAAAATTCAGGGTGAAAGGATATCAAAACAAGTGTGCATAACAATACTACGTCAGGATCGCAAATTTTCTTTACTGATTATCGGTTTCGGCTTATTACCAAGCCATCTTCAGATCTAAAAATGCAGAAATTGCAATAAAAAGTGAACAATAAAAAGTACGCTCAGTATTTGAATTTACATTATACAATACGTACCAACTTAAAATGTTGTTCAGTGTGTGACACTCCTTACACATTAAGATTTCCATTTTAGGTAAACTACTTCATATAACTCACCATATACTTAGCTCTAAAAAATTCGTCGTTGTATAGTGAGTGTGACACAGTGAACAACAGTTTAGACTGTTATGTATTGCGTAATGGAAATTCAAGTAGTGAATGTATTTTTAGTGTTCACTTTTTATACGCAATTTTCCGTATGTTTAGATCTGAATATGTCGCGGTAGTCAATAAAGAAAATTTTCAATCTTGTCATAGGATTTTTAATCAGCGGGTCGCATATCTCCCCCCCCCCCTCCCCCCACTCCCCCACTGACAATGTCAAAGAATAACATGAAAAGATATCGATGAAAAGATTCGCTGATGACATTGTTTTCCTCGGTGAAGGTGAAGTAGGACTACAAGACTTTGAGTGGATTGAACAACCTAAAGAGTACAAAACCAATGAGGAGTAGCAGTACTGAGATCAGCGATAAACTGCACGTCAACGTTGGGGACAACAATTCTGCTACCTTGTGAACAAGATAATGACGGACGAAGCAAGTAAAAGGTAAAACCCAGACGAGGACAAGCAAAGAGGGCTCTACTGGTCAAAAAAAGTCTAGTGGTATCAAACATCGGCCTTAATTTGAGGAAGGCATTTCTGAGAATGTACATTTGGAGCACAGCATTGTATGATAGTGGATCCTGTGCTGTGGGAAAAGCGGAAGAGACTCCAACCGTTTGATGCGTTGTGCTGTAGATGGGTACTGAATAACCGATGCACTAATAACATAAGAAATGAGGAGTTTATCTGCCGATTAGTCGAGGAAAGGAAAGTATAGAGAACACTGAGAGTAAAAAGGGGCAGGACGTGTAAAGATATCAGGGGATAACTTCCATGATGCTGCAGATAGCTGTAGAGGGTAAAAATTGTAAGAAAAAATGGAGATTGAAATAAATTCAACAAATAATCGTCTGGTGTATGTGCTAGTCTGATATGAAGAGATTGGCACAGGACAGGAAGTCGCGATGGGCCGCATTAAACCAGTCAGAAGAGAACTTCATGATAGTTACAACAGCCTCACGAAGTTCGACCATTAGGTGCCGTTACTGCCCGTAATTTGGTCTTTAATGTCCGCTGTTAGTGATAACCATGCACCATGCTCAGCGCTACTCTACAGCCTTTTGTGTACGTAAAATAATTTTTCTGAGACCTAAATTAAGTGTCAACGATCTGTCAAATAAGGTAGTTTTAGTCTTATGGATTTTTAAAGTAATCTTGCAGTGTGAGTTCCGTTCCAATGAATAAACTGCATTCGTAAAATTTTGTGTTTTGGGTTGTTTATCGTCAGTAGAAATCAGTCATAAACTGGTGTGGGTTCGTAATTTTTCTGCTCCATCATTTTTAAACAAACTATGAGTGACTGAATTCAAATGTAGCAGTAACTTTTTGAAATACTATCAGTATTTTCGAGATAGTATACATACGATGTTCGAAAGTCCTCAAGACTATAAGCGTATGATACACCTGCCAAGAAGTAGTACGGTACATGTCAATCATTTAGGAGACGTCTTTGAGCAAGACGCGTGCTGTTTTTGTTGCATGGTGACCAAAGCAGAAGGAAAACGAATTTCGGAGCAACGTTTGGTCCACTTTTAAAAGAATCGTTAGATTTTGTGCGCCAGTTTCTTACTGTGACTGAGGTGTAGCTTCATTATTTCATGAATCAAAGAAGAGGGTTTAAGCTGGTGTCCCTATAACAAAAAAGGTGGTCGATTCTATCTACCGAAAAGGATGCGTGTTGTCTTCTGTTACGTGAAAGGCATTATTGTTATTAATTATTTCGCAAAGTGTAACACAACATCTGTGAACACTAAGCAAGCCTTCTGCAGCAACTGACTGAAAAAATATATTTTAGAAGAAGCCTGAATGATACAGGAAATCTAGCATCTTCCGTACGACAATTCACCTGCCCACAAAGGCGCTAAGGCAATGTAAAAATTGAAGAAATTGTTGGCTCATCCACTAGATTTGGTACCTTCTGGTTTCCATCTACTTCCTCAGTTTAAAATATACGGCTTGAAAAATTTTTGCGTGCAGTGAGGAACTTGCGATAGCCTCAGCTCTATATTTTGGAGTTAGTCAATAACTGCAGTTGAGATAATCTACAAATCGGAGAATGATCACCTGCATAAAAGCGGCCCATATCGAAAAAAAAATCATTTTTTATCTCGGGATATATCCCCCATGCCCCTAAAATTGCCATCAACGGTCACCTATTCAATCAACACACGGACTTCTCGCTGGGGAATTAGGATTTTTACACGACATGACTTAGGCTTAGCAATACGTAAATTTGGTAACATTTGTGCACGGAGTTGAATTTCACAAATTGTAATATATGTTCTGTTTGTGGTATTGCTACCCCGCTCCAACCGGCTATGCAAATTACCGTGATTTTGTGAGCGTAATCGGATTAGAAAATTAAGGCAATCGTTTCCGATATAATAACTCATTATTGGGGAGAGGATACAAGTAACTTTCAAAAAAAAATATATTCCACCTTCTTCGTACGTAAACTTGGTATGATCGTTATAATGCAATGCAAATCAAACACAACAAAGACAACGAAAAATACTACGAAATATTAAGTAATCCACATAATATCGATGGAATCTTTTCTAAATTCGTTCGCCATCCCAATTGGACGCACGTTAAACATTAACCAGTTGGTTATCAGAACAGTAATCACTGCGTAACGTATGTCAAAAAAAAAAAAAAAAAAATGGTTCAAATGGCTCTGAGCACTATGGGACTTAACTTCTATGGTCATCAGTCCTCTAGAACTTAGAACTACTTACACCTAACTAACCTAAGGACAGCACACAACACCCAGCCATCACGAGGCAGAGAAAATCCCTGACCGCGCCGGGAATCGAACCCGGGAACCCGGGCGTGGGAAGCGAGAACGCTACCGCACGACCACGAGATGCGGACGTAACGTATGTCAACAAACGTCTGTTGATGAAAGTGTACGCATACGAAAACAACCGAATCACTTCACTAAATAACAAAGAGAAAATGTTAACAATGGTTTTAAAATATTAAAGAAAAAAACGTAATAATTTGGAAAAGGAGATTTAAGTAATCGGTACGGAATTTATTGGCCGATGAGCTCTCTGTATTACGGTCAACACTGCGTCACTTCGCACAGGCAGAATTAATCAGCTTCACAAACAGAGAACACAGAATTTCATTGTTTTGACTAATTTAATATTCTTTGCATGAAATTGGAGTAATACAAACCAACAGGCAAGAAACGCAAAAAGTTTTCACAAAATCAATTGAGAAATAAAAAAAAGTTTCCGAAAACATATATATTGCTAGTTAGCCAACATTACTGCACTTAAATTATGTTTCTATAACTTTAATAGTACTTTTAATTCAAATTATGCACTGAGGTGACAAAAGTCGTGGGGTAGCGAGATGCACATATACAGAGGGGATCAGTATCGCGTTCACAAGGTATATAAGGGCAGTGCATTGGAAGGGCTATCGTTTGCACTCACGTGATTCATGTGAAAAGATCTTCTACTTGCTCACGGCCTCATGACCGAGATTAACAGACTTTGAACGCGGAATGGTAGTTGGAGCTAGACACATGAGATATTCCATTTCGGAAGTCGTTAGGGAATTTAGTATTCCGAGATCCTCAGTGTCAACAACTTGCCGAGAACACCAAATTTCAGGCATTACTTCTCTCCACGGACAACGCAGTGGCCAACGGCCTTTACTTAACGACCGAGAGCAGCGGGGCTTGCGTAGAGTTGTCAGGCTAACAGGCACGGACCACTGCATGAAATAAACGCAGAAATCAATGTGGGACGAACAACGAACGTATCCATTTGGGCAGTGCACCGAAATATGGCGTTAACGGGCTATGAGAGCAGACGACCGAAGCGAGTGCCTTTGCTAAGAGCACGACATCGACTGCAGCACCCCTTCTGCGCTCGTGACCACATCGGTTGGACCCTGCACGACTGGAAAAATTTGGTCTGGTCAGATGAATCCCGATGTCAATCGGTGAGAGCTGATGGTAGGGCCAGAGTGTGTTGCAGACCCCACGAAGCCACAGGCCCAGTTTGTCAACAAAGCGCTGTGCGAGCTGATGGTGGCTCCATTATGGTGTGGACTGTGTTTACGTGGAACGCACTGGGTCTTCTGATCCAACTGAGCCGACCATTGCTCATTTGCAGTCATTCATGGACTTCATGTTCCCAAGCAACAGTTGAAGTTTTATGGATGGCAATGCGCTATGTCATGGCCCCACCATTGTTCACGATTAGTTTGAAGAACACTCTGGACAACTCGAGCGAAGGTACGTAATGGAGAGTTCAGTTCGTGCACAAAATCCTGCACCGCCAACGCTTTCGCAGTTACGGACGGATACAGAGGCAGCATGGCTCAATATTTCTGCAGGGGACTTCCGACGACTTGTTGAGTCTGTGTCACGTTAAGCTACTGCACCAAGCCGGCCAAAAGGGAGTCCGACACGATGTTAAAAGGTATTTCATGACTTTTGTCTCCTCAATGTAGTGATCTTCACTGTCTCTGCCGGCCGGGGTGGCCGAGCGGTTCTAGGCGCTTCGGTCTGGAACCGACTACTACGGTCGCAGATTCGAATCCTGCCTCTGGCATGGATGTGTCTGAACCAGTCTTCAAAACAATGAGCATGTTTCTAGTTTTCTTACAAATTCGGAGGTTATACAGTGTCATTTCAGCGCTCTCAGTGAGTGATCTATCTAGATGTTTCCCAGTTGTATGTGTGGAACTGAAATGAGATGCAACGCATGTGTTGTGGCTGAGGCCCGTCCACGTGAGACGGAACGTAACGCTGCCAACAGGTTGGTGGTGGCGACAGAGAACCAGTTTCGACCGGCTTGTGTTTGTACGGCATCCCCAGGCTGCTGCTTTGCTGTGGCCGGGGATTCCCCCTGTCTGCCTTCTCCGTTTAGTGTGTGACCTGTTGGCTGTACTCGCAATCGCGCCTGGGACTGTCACGCAGTACGTACAAATGCATTTATGTTCACACGTAGTGCAGGCTATATTTTCAGTAACTGTGAAGCTGCTCCTCCTAGCGCAAGGTATTGCGCAATACAGAGAGTTTAAAGTTAGGTATTGAAGTCAGGTTCATTATTCAATCGCAAGATAAATGAACATACAATGTTCCCTTGAAGGTTTTGCTACCATCATTTCTTACAGGAATCCAGAGGAACATAATGAAGCAAGTGAATGCTGTTAATGTCTCTGAGCACTATGGGACTTAACTTCTGAGGTCATCAGTCCCCTAGACTTAGAACGACTTAAACCTAACTAACCTAAGGACATCATACACATCCATGCCCGAGACAGGATTCGAACCTGCGACCGTAGCGGTAGCGCGGTTCCCGACTGTAGCGCCTAGAACAGCTCGGTCACTCCGGCCGGCGAATGCTATTCCCTTGAATATTTTGCTACTATCATTTCTTGATAAACTACCTATGTACAGCTGAGTGACGTTTCATCGGGCTCAAAGACGAAACGTCAGAAGATTTTTAATATGGTCGAAAGTATACCACCCGTTATGCCAGTCGAGGAATAAGGAAAAATTCCGAACTTGACTACCAGTGATAAAGTATTTCAAGAGCAAAACTGCGGGACGTCTTCTCGGGAGCACCATTATGGGGAATAATCTGATAGTTCCAAAACGCTTTGGAGTTACTTGCTTAATGCAGTAATTTCGAACTTACTGTTCTCTGTGGTAAGATGTGAGATATGCAAACCATGTGGCGCAGACGTACAGATATCAAATGAACATCCATTGGGTTCTTACTCAAGAGCGTGAGCCTTACAGAGACTTTATTCTCACGTAGGATGAGTAAATAATGTGTAAATACGAGCTCATCTCTTGCTAGTGATAGCTACGGCCTTAGATATGAAGTTGGTCTTACTTGGCCTAAACCTAACTTAACGATAATAAATACGTGAACTCTGCCGTTCCTTATCTATAAAATTGTAACATCACTTACTTTCTCCTGGCAGAACAATTCTGTCTTTTGTAAATTAAACATCGGTCTTAGTATTACGCCAAGGCCAAACTGTCGGGAGTTAACCGGTTGTGTAATAGTATTCTGCATCACGTAGTTTGCAAACACGGTTGGTGGATCGCACCAACACACTCAGACAATTCACGGAAAGGAAATGTTTGCAAACACTGACATGCCTCGTAATTCAGTGGGGCACGTCGGTTTCGACGCCACTGCTGCGCGTACCTTTCCGTTGAAGCGAACCTGGGTTTATTTAGTAGTCAATAAAGCAAAAGTATAAGGCAACAGTTGTTAATTCTGGATAAAATGATACTGGTGTTAGGTTCCTGTAGAAAATATTGCTACTCCAGCGGGTTCGGTAACACGTGTGAACGTCCACAGAGTGGTAGAGTTTTACGCTGCCTTAGACAGTGGGTCACTGTATTGCACAGCGTGTAACTATTCCCGGGTTCCGTACGCGAACAGAACGGGGAGAAAGTCTAGTGTCGTGCAACAGGAAGTACGAGAGCCGGTCAGAAAGTAGTGACTCCCTCTTTTTTCCTTAAGTTGGTAATGTAGTGATCATGAATTTGCGCACTTCCGTAAAACTTCTTCTACAGTCCACTCCAATAGCAGCACCGTACTTCGACAGACGACAGCACTGTGTAAGTTTAGAAAGTGGCCCACATTTACGTATGTATAAGCGTTTTGTGAATGAGTTCCTTACTGCACAAGGTGAACCACCGAAACGCATTTATGAAAGACTCAGGAAAGTGTGTGGAGATGCTACGAACGATATCAGTGAATAATACAGACGACTGCTGGGTAACAACACATGAATTGTGTCACTAGGCATCTTTCAGTGAAGGCAGTGTGACGGATCTCATTGGAAAACAGGCCCTCCGAGGTCTGTACAGGCTGGGTACAGAAAATGTTGACCGGTCCAGAAAAACAGACAAACAATCAACTGCTCCAATCTGTTGCAGCGCTTGAACGTTCGCTGCCTTTCGGTCCAGTGAAAGAAGCTCATCGGGGACGTCGCTTTGAAGATGTAGAGATCTTAAAAATTCTGTATTCCAGTGCCTGAAGGAAACGGGATTATGATTTTCACCGCATGGGTATACGTGCTCAGGGGAGAACGGTAGCCAGCCGTTGTGGCCGAGCGGTTCTAGACGCTTCAGTCAGGAACCGCGCTGCTGCTACGGTCGCAGGTTCGAATCCTGCCTCGGGCATGGCTGTGTGTGATGTCCTTAGGTTAGTTAGGTTTAAGTAGTTCTAAGTTCTAGGGGACTGATGACCTCAGATGTTAAGTCCCATTTGAACCATTTTGAGAACGGTAAACTCAGCCTGAAGCTCTTCGAATCACACACGTACACTGCAACCTGTGAGAAACATTGCATTGTCCTGCTGATAAATGCCATCGTGCCCAGGGAAAGCAGGCCGGCCGGGGATGGTTAGGTTTAAGTAGTTCTAAGTTCTAGGGGACTGATGACCTTAGGTGTTAAGTCTCATAGTGCTCAGAGCCAACCCAGGGAAAGCAAATCTCATGTAGGAGTGGACACGGTCTCCAAGGATAGATGTGTAGTTGATAAATAGCGCCTTCCAGAATGACGCTATCACCCAGGGAACGCCACAGAAACATTCCCTAGACCATAATGCTCTCTCCTTCGGCCTGGACTCTTCCGACGACTTTTGCAAGGTGTTTGCTTTCAGCCGTTTCACGCTGTACACGCCAAAGGCCATCTATCCGATGGAGCTTAAAACCTGTCGCTTGTTTGTGAACGTCCTGTTGTGGTATTGGCGTGCAATTTCCAGGCTTTGTTGCCAATGATGTCAGCATGGGTGCACGAACCAGGCGCTTGCCGAGGAGGCCCATAGGCAGCACTGAGCCGGCCGCTGTGGCCGAGCGGTTCTAGGCTTTTCAGTCCGAAAACGCGCTGCTGCAACAGTTGGAAGTTCGAATCCTGCCTCGGGCATGGATGTGTGTGATGTCCTTAGGTTAGTTAGGCTCAGGTAGTACTAAGTCTAGGGGACTGATGACCTCAGATGTTAAGTCCCATAGTGCTCAGAGGCATTTGAACTATTTTTGCAGCAGTGATCGCTTGAACTTCGTTGAGAAGACACTGTTGGTAGCCTCTTATTTCATGTGGGCTATGAGTTTCTCAACAGTTGCACGTCTGTTCACCCGTACATGTCTTCGCAGCCGTTATTCACTCGTGTCATCTATAGCCCGTGGTGCACCGCAGTTACGTCGACACTGGTTTTGGAATAGCGCCACTTTGGCATGCGCTTTAACCGTGGCTGCATGCGAACAGTTTACAAACTTAGCTGTTTCGGAAATATTTCCACCCTTGGTCCGAAAGGCACTTTTGGACGTCAGATAACTCGCTCCGTTTCCACATTAGGAAAACGACTGCACTGTTTTCCGCGTTCCCCCGACACGCTTTATATGCAATCCACTGTTAGTGCTGCCACCTACTGTGTGTGAATGATTGTAGCCCGTTGACGTCGAACATAGGTGGTGGTCGCATTAAAGTGACTGCACTACATATGTACGTGGGATTTACTTTCCGTTCTTAAATTAAAAAAAAAGGAGGCATTACTTTCTGACTGACCCTCGTACGTTCCGTCATCCAGAGCACAGTGGTTTGCAGAGTGTGGATGAAGATGAAGATGTAGCAGCGTGACTTTACAAGGTGTCCCAGGATGAATGGTCAATATCCGACAGGAATGATCATTCGAAGCAAAAAGAGTAGAGTAAGAATAGGCTCTAAAATGCTTACCTTTAATGCTATCGGCACTTCTTCATCTTCGATAATGTGAAGCCGACCTCTATGCCCGTGCGGTTCGGTTCTAGGCGCTTCAGTCCGGAATCGCGCTGCCACTACGGTCGCAGGTTCGAATCCTGCCAGGGGCGTGGATGCGTGTGATGTCCTTATGTTAGATAGGTTTAAGTAGTTCTATGGCTAGGGGACTGATGACCTCAGATGTTAAGTGCCATAGTGCTTAGAGCCGTTTGCACCATTTTTGATAATGGGAAACAAATCTCTTCACTGCAAGCTGTTTGCTTTCAGATGGTTCAAATGGCTCTGAGCACTGTGGAACTTCTTTGGTCATCAGTCCGCTAGAACTTTGAACTACTTAAACCTAACTAACCCAAGGACATCACACACATCCATGCCCGAGGCAGGATTCGAACCTGCGACCGTAGCGGTCACGCGGCTCCAGAGTATAGCGCCTAGAACCGCTTGTTTGCTTTCCAAATTCTGGGAGGCGGTAGTATGGATCAAAGAAAAAATTATCTTGTAAACGTGGGTTCGTAAACGCAGTATAAGAGATCTGTTTCACATAAGCGAAGATGAACAAGTGATTAAACACCTTAAAGTATGCACTTTTGAATGCGCATTTACTAGATAATTTTTTTTTCATCAGGTTGCCCTCCATGGGGTGGGTGCACGCAACGACTGTGGTTGTATTGGTTTATATAGAGCAGCAATCAGTCGTAGAATTAAGTTGCTTTAATATGACATCTATAGTCACAACGCAGATCAGATTTCGACCTGTGTCAGGTCATTATCTATGCAGTGCGGAATTGTAGCAGTTGTTCGTGCTCAAGTGAATGCTTACACAGTATTACTGGTTGAACTGTGTAAGCATTCACTTGAGCACGAACAACTGCTACAATTCCGCACTGCATTGATAATGACCTGACGCAGGTCGAAATCTGATCTGCGTTGTGACTATAAATGTCATATTAAAGCAACTTAATTCAACGACTGATTGCTGCTCTATCTAACCCAAGACAATTTTTTCTTGTTTTGGTCTATACTACCGCTTTCCACAGTACTGAGAAAAAGCGTTTGCTTACAAGAGATTTGTTTCACAGTACTGACGGTGAAGAAGTGCTTATAGCTTTTAAGTTATGCATTTTAGATCCCATGTTTATTAGACTTGTTTGCTTCGAATGATCGTTCATGTCATACATCTGAATATTGACCATTCTTCCTGAAACATTGTATTGTGAGGACAAGGGTGGACCTATACAACGTCTTGGTTCTTAGAGGTAAGTAGGGGGTCTGCCGAAGATGGGTGGGGGGGGGGGGGGAGGCGGCGCGTTTTTGACGCCTGCGCATGCGCGGACAGGGGAGAGGCCGGCGCTGTCCCCGGGGAGGGAAGGCAGCGGCGAGCGGCGAGCGGCGGGAGGAGTCGGCGGGCCAGCTCGCGCCCGCGCCGCGCCCTGTTCGCCAACTATAGTTAGCCAACTTGCGGTATTAATGCCTTCAGACTTTACCGGCGCAGGGCAGGCCGGCAGGGCTGAATGTTGGCCGTGTCTACCTTGGCACACACAAAGTAAACTTGGGTGAATGGCTACGGCCGGCCCGGCTACTTAACTTGGATTATATTGGGTGGCCCGGGCCGGCGCGTAGCGCTGTGCGGGGAAATTACAGCGCGCCTCGCAGCCCGTCTCCTGCCGGCCGCCCCGTCTCGCGTGACGGACCCGCCGGCATCCTGCAGCCCGCACAGCCGTGGTGCGTCTCCTGGCGGCCGAGGGACACCTCCTCGCCAGGTGGCTGCGCTCTGTCTGTAGCACTGAATGAGTACAGCGGTTTACAGAGGAAAGATGACCAGTAAGTGGAAATTCTACACTACTGGCCATTAAAATTGCTACACCACGAAGATGAAGTGCTACAGACGTGAAATTTAACCGACAGGAAAAAGATGCTGTGGTATGCAAACGACAGGCTTTTCGGAGCATTCACACAAGGCTGGTGCCTGAGGAAAGTTTTCAACCGATTTCTCACACACAAACAGCAGTTGACCGGCGTTGCCTGGTGAAACGTTGTTGTGATGCCTCGTGTAAGGAGGAGAAATGCGTACCATCACGTTTCCGACTTTGATAAACGTCGGATTGTAGCCTATCGCGATTGCGGTTTATCGTATCGCGACATTGCTGCTCGCGTTGGTCGAGATCCGATGACTGTTAGCAGAATATGGAATCGGTGGGTTCAGGAGGGTAATACGGAACGCCGTGCTGGATCCCAACGGCCTCGTATCACTAGCAGTCGAGATGACAGGCATCTTATCCGCATGGCTGTTGCGGATCGTGCAGCCACGTCTCGATCCCTGAGTCAACAGATGGGGACGTTTGCAAGACAACAGCCATCTGCACGAACAGTTCGACGACGTTTGCAGCAGCATGGACTATCAGCTGGGAGACCATCGCTGCGGTTACCCTTGACGCTGCATCACAGACAGGAGCGCCTGCGATGGTGTACTCAACGACGAACCTGGGTGCACGAATGGCAAAACGTAATTTTCTCTGATGAATCCAGGTTCTGTTTACAACATCACGATGGTCACATCCGCGTTTGGTGACATCGCGGAGAACGCACATTGGAAGCGTGTATTCGTCATCGCCATACTGGCGTGATGGTATGTGGTGCCATTGGTTACACGTCGCGATCACCTCTTGTTCATACTGACGGCACTTTGAACAGTGGACGTTACATTTCAGATGTGTTACGACCCGTGGCTCTACCCTTCATTCGATCCCTGCGAAACCCTACATTTCAGCAGGATAATGCACGACCGCATGTTGCAGGTCCTGTACGGGCCTTTCTGGCTACAGAAAATGTTCGACTGCTGCCCTGGCCAGCACATCTCCAGATCTCTCACCACTTGAAAATGTCTCGTCAATGGTGGCCGACAACTGGCTCGTCACAAAACGCCAGTCACTACTCTTGATGAACTGTGGTATTGCGTTGAAGCTTCATGGGAAGCTGTACCTGTACACGCCATCCAAGCTCTGTTTGAGTCAATGCTCAGGCGTATCAAGGCCGTTATTACGGCCTGAGGTGGTTGTTCTGGGTACTGATTTCTCAGGATCTATGCACCCAAATTGCGTGAAAATGTAATCACATGTCAGTTCTAGTATAATATATTTGTTCGATGAATACCCGTTTATCAAAAATGGTTCAAATGGCTCTGAGCACTATGAGACTCAACTTCTGAGGTCATCAGTCCCCTAGAACGTAGAACTACTTAAACCTAACTAACCTAAGGACATCACACACATCCATGCCCGAGGCAGGATTCGAACCTGCGACCGTAGCAGTCGCGCGGTTCCCGACTGAGCGCCTAGAACCGCTATACCACCGCGGCCGGCACTCGTTTATCATCTGCATTTCTTATTGGTTTAGCAGTTTTAATGGCCAGTAGTGTATATTGTATAAATTGAAGGTGGAGGGTGAAGGGGACGGGAAGAACTAATGAAATGAGCTCCATCGTGGCTTTATGCGGAACCAGCGGCGACGGCTGAAAATGTGTGCCATCCCGGGACTCGAACCGGGACCTCTTGCTTCCTAGGCAGTTCCTTAACCACTGCACCACCGGGACACAGTGTTTACAGCAAGATCGGACTATCTCCCCGTCCGACTCACATTCCCAACTAGCGCCACCTATCTGTAGTCTCCGTCCATGCCTTCCATGCTCTCTAATTTTAGATTCACTCTGGAGATCGAACCGAAATGTGCATCCCCGCTGTTGGTTGTGGATTCACTGCCCGTCGAGGTGAATCAATTACGTGAATGCGTGATGTCTGCCGCATGTCCGAAAGAACAGAACCCTCGCATTCATATAATCGAAACTTTATAGTTTGTCTGCAAACTGAAGAGCACGCAGGGAAGTCCTCTTCTCTCTAACCAGCTATCTTACAAGGAGAAGTCACAAGTTGTTTCTAAAGGTTATAACTTACCTGTCATGTTGTACAGATATACGTGGAGTTGTGCCTAATTAATTATCACACTACTTTTGTAGTTCACAAGATTCAAATGTTTTTCCTCATGGTCTTTGTTGACTGTGTTTTGTACATCAATTATGATAGTCTTGGTGTTTATCCCATTTGTCTTGAATCTGTTGCAGCTGAACTATGCAGGTCATCTTGTACGGACGCTATGCAGAATTTTCCGGCCTAGCGCCTGAATATTCATGTGATGCGACCGCCGCATTTTCTCGTAGAAGCAGCGGGCAGTCGCTCTAAACAGGTCGCTTAGACTTCGTGCAGCTGTGCTGTCGGAGAGATCCTTGGTAGATGTAGATCTAATCGCGTTTTCGCGTTATGTCCCTTTCGTCGACGCCACCCCAGACCACGAAAGCGTATTCTAGCACAGGGCGCAGCAACTACGGCGATAGGTCTAAGATGGATACAGATATTGGTGCATCTTGATGAGTCGACCGTTAGCTTTGTTCCTGACGTCTCGGCTGTGCTGGTGTCACGGCGCTAATGGTGTGACCAGACGAAACTATTAGAGTCTGGCCATAATTGTGGGTTCTTTCATCGCTCGGTGAGCTGGCTTGTAGAAACTACAGAACATAAAAAATGTAGTCCACTTTATTACATAAAGGATAAAAAGATTTACTTAACTTGACACAGCTCTTTGGCATAGGAATGCTTGATAATTTATAGCTCTCATTACCTAGCAAAGCATCACTTCGTGCACTAGTTGACGAACGGTTTTCCTGAAGTAGGGTATTCAGCATTTAGTAAAGTACCAGTTTGACAGAAACTTTCTGGTCCTACAGTATGACGCTGACTCTTTCAGATGTTGTATGTTAACCGGGAACCTGGAAACGAAGGAGAGGCTCCGTCGCCACCGCAGCCGCAGTGGTCCACAACCGCACGACGACTACCGCAGTCTACTTCACCCCTCCGCCGCCCCACACCGAAACCAGGGTTATTGTGCGGTTCGGCCCCCGGTGGACCCCTCCGGCAACGTCTCACACCAGACAGGTGTAACGCCCATGTTTGCGGGGTAGAGTAATGGTGGTGTACGCTTACGTGGAGCACTTGTTTGCGCAGCAATCGCCTACATAGTGTAGCTGAGGCAGAATAAGGAGAACCAGCCGCATTCGGCGAGGCAGATGGAAAACCGCCTAAAAACCATCCACGCACTGGTTGACTCACCGGACCTCGGCACAAGTCCGCCGGGCGGATTCGTGCCGGGGACCAGGCGCTCCTTCCCGCTCCGGAAAGCCGTGCGTTAGACCGCTCGGCTACCCGGGCGGGTCTCTTTCAGATGAGGTGACGAACTGGGGGGAGCTCTTGCATGCTGAACACTATATTGATCTCAGCGTGAGGCCGCTGCTATGCTGAGAGCGAGGCGTGGTCTCCCACTGGTTGTTGTGCTTTGCAGCAAACCATCTTTAATGTCTGTGGTGTTGATTCACTTTGCCAGCTTTCGTGTAGCACCGCGATCTCTATGCGACACCGCAAGGCAACGTGCGCCTGCGATGTTAATGAGTGGTAGCACTGCTGGATTGAGTCTAGGCAGCTTTTAATTTAAGGTGCCACTTCACGGACTAGGTGTGCAAGTTGTCAGAGACGAGCTGCAGTCGACGTTGGAGAATATTGTCATTCATGCTACGGGTGAAGATCAATGTATCGTCAGCGCAGAGCGCGAGTCCAGGTCGGTCCAAGCACCGAACCTTATGGCACGCCACCAGAGACACGACGTACTGTGGACATTCCAGATTCAGCACACTCGTGGAATGTCCTGGCGCTGAGATAGGAGCGGATGAGGCGGACATGTGACCCCGACACCTGTGCTGAAGTAGCTTGAAAAAGATGCCGTCATGCTACACACTGTAGTACGCGCTGGTAATGTCCACAAGCACCGTTCCGAAATACTCGCGGCAATCTATAGCGTCGAAGGGCTCCTCTACCAAACGCACGTCGTGGTTATAAATTACCTACATTTCCGCAGCGATTCTGTTAAATCAGAGACGACGCAATGTTCATTTATTCGCAGGAAATATTCATGGAAAACAGAAATTAGTAACTAATGTTATTGAAAGAAAAAAATGTACACGAACAGAATTAGTGCAAATCACCGCACACTCAGTCATCCTGCACAGTAGTTGTACTGCCATTCCGGGGAAGGCCACTTTCCGCACCACAAGTGCTGCTCGCTCCTTCAAATGGTTCAGATGGCTGTAAGCAGTATTGGACTTAACATCTGAGGTCATCAGTGCCCTAGACTTAGAACTACTTAAACCTAACTAACCTAAGGACATCACACACATCCATGCCCGAGGCAGGATTCGAACCTGCGACCGGAGCAGTAGTGCGGTTCCGGACTGCAGCGCCTATAACCGCTCGGCCACAGCGGCCGGATGCTCGCCCCTGCTACACATAGTTTGTAACCATGATTTCCACACTTATTGGTAAACGTATAGGAAACGAGAATTCTCTGCTTCGAAAAGGCATGTTGTAACGCTTACGCCAAGTCTCTCATTACGTTGCGAGCAGAGCGTAGCTCCTAGCCGTAGTTTACAGCTAAATGCCATGAAAACGGCACTGTTTTGAGATGCAGGTTTTTTAGATGTCTCGGCGCACGTTAAAGTAACCTCTGGCGTGCCACAGGGGAGTGTTATGGGACCATTGCTTTTCACAATATATATAAATGACCTAGTAGATAGTGTCGGAAGTCCCATGCGGCTTTTCGCGGATGATGCTGTAGTATACAGAGAAGTTGCAGCATTAGAAAATTTTAGGGAAATGCAGGAAGATCTGCAGCGGATAGGCACTTGGTGCAGGGAGTGGCAACTGACCCTTAACATAGACAATTGTAATGTATTGCGAATACATAGAAAGAAAGATCCTTTATTGTATGATTATATGATAGCGGAACAAACACTGGTAGCAGTTACTTCTGTAAAATATCTGGGAGTATGCGTGCGGAACGATTTGAAGTGGAATGATCATATAAAATTAATTGTTGGTAAGGCGGGTATCAGGTTGAGATTCATTGGGAGAGTCCTTAGAAAATGTAGTCCATCAACAAAGGAGGTGGCTTACAAAACACTCGTTCGACCTATACTTGAGTATTGCTCATCAGTGTGGGATCCGTACCAGATCGGGTTGACGGAGGAGATAGAGAAGATCCAAAGAAGAGGGGCGCGTTTCGTCACGGGGTTATTTGGTAACCGTGATAGCGTTACGGAGATGTTTAACAAACTCAAGTGGCAGACTCTGAAAGAGAGGCGCTCTGCATCGCGGTGTAGCTTGCTGTCCAGGTTTCGAGAGGGTGCATTTCTGGATGAGATATCGAATATATTGCTTCCCCCTACTTATACCTCCCGAGGAGATCACGAATGTAAAATTAGAGAGATTAGAGCGCGCACGGAGGCTTTCAGACAGTCGTTCTTCCCGCGAACCATACGCGACTGGAACAGGAATGGGAGGTAATGACAGTGGCACGTAAAGTGCCCTCCGCCACACACCGTTGGGTGGCTTGCGGAGTATAAATGTAGATGTAGATATGCAGGCTGAAACATCTAAAACTTGCACCGCAGATATTGCGGAAATGGAACGTACTATTGATGTGCGGTTTTCACGGAATGGATTGTTAGTCAGGGGCTCGTGTTTTTAGCCAATAAACACAACGTAGTAATACTTATAAACTGCATTTTTGCGCAAACATACACTTTTTGAAATGGAACAGTGCCTATTGACATTAACAAACTAAAAGCAGGGCAAATTATAATGTCATTGGTGTCGGTGTCCACCATGATAGCTTAATGGTCAGCGTGACGGACTGCCATCCTAAGGGGTCCGGCTTCGATTCCCGGCTGGGTCGGTGATTTTCTCCGCTCAGGCACTGGGTGTTGTGTTCTCTTCATCATCATTTCATCCCCATCCGGCGCGCAGGTAGCCCAATGTGGCTTCGAAATTAATAAGACCTGCACCAAAGCGCCCGGACCTGCTCCGTAAAGGGCCTCCCGGCCAAACGCTCATTTCCATTTCCATTGGTGTCGGTTGCAGAAGTCTAGTGGGAGTCGTTTACGAGATATCGTACAGTGTAAAGTTTTCATACCTTTGCCATTCAACCTGTTTACTTGTCAGGTACGATGATGTTATGTTTGCTTACAGTGTGCTTTTGCGTTCTTTGAGTGCTCTGCGAGTTGCTAGTCGGTTAATGTGTGGCAGTCCAAGTAGTAGTTCGTGAGTGGACGATGTGATTATCAACGCAGAAAAAGCTGACGCGCTCGAGATGTAAGCCGAATGTAAGAGGAAGCCAGTTCGTTCTTGTACGTGTATGCGGCAAGATATCCCAATAGACGTCAACCATCTCGGCAATTATTTATCAACCTCTTCAACAAGTGACATGAAAGTGGTAGTGTTACACTTAGACAACCTAACAGAAGAAAACAAATGATGGAAGAAGAGAGGGAAATTAATGTTCTTACTGCTGTCGTAGTTGATCCGCAAGTCAGCTGCCGCGCGATCGCACTAGACAGTGGCATGAGACAGGCAAGTATTCTGCGCTTCCTCCATCGGCATATGTTGCGTCCCTATAATATCTCTCTCCATCAAGGGCTGCATGGAAACAATTATTAGAATCGTAATGACTTATGTACAGCCGCGCGTGATTAGCCGATCGGTCTAAGGCGCTGCAGTCGTGGACTGTCCGATAAGATTTCACACACACACACACACACACACACACACACACACATACACACACACTTATGTACATGTGCATTAAGACAGGATACTCCAGATGTATCATGTATTTTGTTTAATGATGAAGCCACATTTACTAACCATGGGCAGGTAAACCACTGAAACATGCGCTATTGGTCTGTTGACAAACCCCGTAGGCTTCGTCAGGTGAAACGTCAGGGTGCACGGAGTGTAAACGTGTGGTGTGGAATAGTGACCCATCAGTTAATAGGGCCTTTTTCCTAGATAGAACACTGAATGCGCACAAGTGTCGCAGCCTCCTTCGACGGATGCTAGAAGATGTTCCTCTGCAGACTATGAGGAACACAGAGGATCTGTACCTTGGCCAGCTCGTTCCCCGGATTTGACGCCCTAGATTTTTTTCTGTGAAGAAAGCCACAAATGCCGTCTACAAAGACTTACCAACTTCATCTGTTGATATGCAACGGCGTATTGCTGCAGCCTGCTCGGACATCTGTGCTGAAATTCTAGCAGGTGTGCAGCGGTCGTTCCATACCAGACTGGAAGCGCGTAGTGCCGCTACCGGTGGTCATTTTGAACACAACTTGTGATAGGCAATTGTCTCATTACTGGTCAGAACCCACATAACTAGTGTATGCACTTGTGTTTTTCTTTGGTGTGTGCTACCATAGATATTGTACAAGTGCCGTTGTGCAAACTTTTCAAAATACGATGTTTCGTAAAAATAGAATCCTGTAACAAACACCATTGACATTCTAATTTACGCTACTTTTAGTCTGTTAGTGTGTACAGACTTTTTTCCATTTAAAAACGTGTATGTTTAGAAAAAAAAACATACACTTTCTAGGTGTTATTACAGTCTGTTGATTGTTCAAATGAGTGTGAAATCTTATGGGACTTAACTGCTAAGGTGATCAATCCTTAACTTTACACACTACTTAACCTAGATTATCCTAAGGACAAACACACACACACCCATGCCCGAGGGAGGACTCGAACATCCGCCGGGACCAGCCGCACAGTCTGTTGATTGACTTACAATACGCTCCTCTGACTACTAATCCATTCTGCAAAAACCGCACATCAATAACAGTTTTAGGTGATTCACCCTGTGTAGATAGTAATGTCGGTAGCTTTACATGTGCTGCGACGTGTCATTTGAAGGCTTTGGGAATGGTTCCAGAATGTAGGGAACGTTCCCTGTAGACTGCTTAAACGTCAATCTAATGACTTTATAAAAACACGGATACCTGACCTTAAATGCACAAGAAATGCAACGATGCTTTGCAAGAAGCTTTATGGCTGTCTCATAAGTTGCAGTTACCACGCCTGCTGAGCGGTTGATGCGTATACGGAATGTCCAATAGTGCAACTCTTACTACCAATGCAAAAGCTGAGCTGTTATGGGGTAGTGATCAGCTTTGAAATTGCAGCATAAATGAAAGTGGGATTAAGCTCTTAGTGTATTAACACCGTTTTAGTTGCAGAATGATTGTAGCTGGATACTAACCTGACGAAATTGTTGTTTGATACAATCTTTGAAACTTGTGGGAAAATGTTGATTGATGCGATTGTGGTGTGCGAAGATCTTATGTTGAATGTTTCGCATTCTTTTTGTTGTTCAGAGAAATACTGTTAATAATCAGAGAGGACGAGTTAAGATACTGTAGGCTCTTACGTAACTTTTCAGTCGATGCTGACTACTTCTGCATCGAGCTGCTATGATGGATGACTGTTTCGAAGGAGAAGATATTTTCTTCATGGGACGGCCAACGGTTCTTCCCGATCTGAATACTGCAGAACATGCCTGTAATACATCGGGGAAACTATCTGTAGCCCATGATCTGCCGCCAAGCACTCTTCCAGACTATCAGGCAGCTGTTTCTCAGCAACGGACTCGACTAACAACGAACATTTTAGTATTAGGCACGGTACTAACTCCATTACAGTCATAAGTACGGGAAACACAAATCTAATTTCATGCTCCCTTACAACATGAAAACAATTCAGATTCCAAACGAGGTTCCTACGAGAACCGTTTCCAAGCGCAGTCTCAAGTGATACGCAGTACAAGCCCAACAATAACGAACAAGCTGACAAACACATTATCAGTGGTGGCAGTCATTCATTTATTAGGATGGAGGCCAACGGAAACTGACGTCGTCGGGAACGTCATCTGCAGGCTGTTTGCCTCGGACTGGAGTACATACCCATACCCTGCCGTCGGATCGCCACATTGTGTACCGTGATTCGTCTCTCCACACAACGTTTTTCCTCTGTTCAATTATCCAATGTTTACGCTCTTTACATCAGGCGAGGCGTCGTTTGACATTTACCGGCGTGATGTGTGGCTTGTGAACAGCCGTTCAATCATGAAATCCAAGTTTTCTCACCTTCCACCTAACTGTCGTAGTACTTGCAGTGGATCCTGTGTATATAGCATAGTGTAGGGATGTAGACAGTGCTACATATGGAAGTTTGTGTCGGTCCGGTAGGTGTGCACAGATAGCCTGATAGTTGCGGGGATCGCTTGCGATATGCGGGAAATGTGGGTTCGAATCCCAGTCCGGCAGAAACATTTTCATATGCCACCAATTGATACCACATCTATACCTGTCACAGATGAAGTACAGCTATTCGCATTCAGCGAATATCTTTATAAATAAATGTTGTTAACTGGACGGGGATGTGAACCGCAATCCTTCCTAATACGAGTGCAGTGTCTTACCACTGCACCACATCACTTAGTACTAGCCTGCGCGTGGCTCATAACATCCAGCTGATAGTAGATAGCGCTGTCTGCTTATTCCTCATTCCACAGCAATCGACTCATGCACTCCACTCGGAACAATACCGAAACTTGCTGCTCTCTTTCTCGGAGGTAAACAGTTCGGTCCGTATGAGAGACTGACCGCGTGTGGCTGTCTACTGCTACAACTAGCACATTGAATATTATGAGCTATGCCCACCGTGAATTTGAATGCCACCTGATACCGTTGCGGGCACATGACGCGGTATGAGAAGTGTGTAAATGGAGCAAAAAGAATGGGGAATCACTCTAGCGACGATACGTGGTGCAAATGGGGAAAAACATGACAAAAGCGACCTTGATAAAGGGCACAGTGTTTTGGCCCGACGACTCGAAGCGAGGGTCTCGGAAAGAGCAAAACTGGTCAGCTGTTTGCGTGGTGTTGTCATGAACGGCGTCTGTGGAAAGTGCTTAAATTATGATACCACGAATAGATGACAAGGTGTTGAACGTCCACGTCTCTTAGAGCAGGAGGGGCAATATTCTGTGGTTGGTCTGACGGCAGAGTACAGTGTCGCTGCAGGCACAAGTGTTTTGAGGAAACCAGTTCATAGCACATTGCTAACATTGGGGATCCTTAGCAGATGAGCCCTACGTGTCCACGTGTTGACCCAATGACATTGTCAGTTACGATTGTAATGGTCGCGAGATGGTCGAGATTGCACCGACGATCAGTGGAAACGCGGCACCTCGTCGTATGTATCAGAGGTAGCCAAATGGAAGGCGAACACTAGCCACAACGAGACCTTGGAATAGTTCTATTCAAATGTAACTACCAAACGCATTAAGACATTTATCCCTCTGGGAGACGAGACGGTCAAATCCTGTTTCGTAGAACGCGGTCGACTGCTGACGGATCCACAATCGCACCCACCCTTGCGCTTCCTAGTCCGACTGAAATAGACGTCCATGCATGTCTTTCTTCAGGTCGCCAACGATGTGAGAATCACACGGTCAAATATCCGGGATGTACGGAGGATGCTGCAGTGTTTCACAGCCAATTCACTGAAGCGTAGCCTTCGTCCGATTGCCGGCCACTGTGGCCAAGCGGTTCTAAGACCTTCAGCCTGGAACTGCACTGCTGCTGTGGTCGCAAGTTCGAATCCTGCCTCGGGCATGGATGTGTGTAATGTCGTTAGGTTTAAGTAGTTCTAAGTCTAGGGGACTGATGACCTCAGATGCTAAGTCCCATAGCGCCTAGAGCCATTTGAACCATTGTTTCGTCCGATTGGCAATGCGGTGGTGGGCGTTATGTGCAGCAAGATGATCCCGCTCGACAGCATTTCTGGGCGTTTTGACTTTAAGGCGCGTCGCAATTTCAGCAAAGTGTCTTCATAGCGCTGCACATTGATTGTGGTTCCACATTCGAGGAACTCCACGAACAGAGGATCAGTGGGTCCCTGCACTCGAAGAAGGATGCCATCATGACCTTACCTGAACTAGTGTGAACAGCTTTGGGTTACTTAGGAAGGGCAGATGTGGGATGTTGGCTTTGCCGTTTGCCCTCTGGCTGTCAGGATGCTGCCGGACGAAATCATCCCGTTGTACGATAACGGTCACCACAGCATTGCCAAGCGGACAAAGGCTACGCTTCAGTGATTTGGTTAGGAAAGTTTGCAACATTCTCCGTGCTACCCGCTCCTTTCACTGTGCGATTCCACGTTAGTGACATGAAGAAAGAAATGCTTGCATGTCGGTTTCAGTCGGACGAGGGAGTGCAAGAGTGGGTACGGTTGTGGATCCGTCCGCGGCCGGCTGCTTTCTACGGAACAAAAACTGATCCTCTGGTATCTCAGTGGTATAAATGCCTTAACGTGTGTGGCGATTCCTTTTGAATGGAAGCGCCCCATGGACCAATTGTGGCGGATGTTTGGTTTTATTTGACTGCCCCTCGTATCACATTTTTTGTTGCACTAGCGCGATGGCCGTGTAGGATACACCTTCATACAATTGAACGGCTGCTCCAAACATCTGGCTCCACTAGGGGGTAGTCTTATGTTATTGGGGACTTTCTGCTGTGGTGGTAATCGAAGGAACCGCGACGACTTGGGACAACGTGAATGCTATTTCAGACCACATACATCCAGTCATGCTTCCTCAACGGCAACAGCATAATCTAGCAGGACATTATTTCCTAAAATGTTGGAAAGACATTAGGATACCTTCTCCTGAAACGGGGGTGTCAAACAAATCAAAAATTTCACGCATAGTCGTTGGTTTCAGAAAAACTGGTAATTTGAAAGCATGTGAGCGTTGCGGCCAACCTTCGGTGTTAAGTGATGTCTCACTGGAAAATATCCACGAATCCTTGCTACGTTCACCAAGAAAGTCGATACACAAACTGTGTCAGAAAACTGGAATGTCTTACAGTAGCTTTCGCAGAGCCACAAAGAAGCTAAAATACCTTTCGTACCGCATTCACGTCGTGTACTAACTTCGAGAACCTGGTAGAGGAAAGAGACCACGTTACTGTCAATGGGTTTCGTGTTTTATTAGTAACAGTGTTCGGGTGTTGAATTATTTTTTTATACTCAGATGAAGCAAGGTTTAACCTAAGTGGCTATGTAAACAGTCAGAAGACAGATATTAGAGTTCAGGAAACTCTCCTGTTTTCCATCAGACATCATTACATTCACAGAAGATTGGAGATTGGTGTGCAATTTAGAGTAAAAGAATCCTTTTCTCGGAAGCGACAACAGCTGAACGTAACCAGGCCATCATCGTGTAATTCGTAGGATTGTTAGATCCAACGACACTGCTGGGTGCAGCGAGATCGTGCAATAGCGTGCATGGTGAGTAACAGCAGGATAACGTTGCGTGAGTTGTTTGGGGGACACACCGTTTGACGTGACATGTGGCCACCTCGATCCCTCGATTTATGTCCCTCCACCCTTTTTCTTTGGAGGCGTCTGAAAGATAACATCAATAATAACAATCCTCACACAATAGACTGACTGATGCACAACATCGAAGACGAAATATCCCGCATAAATGAAGAGACCATCCAAGAAGTAGCAGTTAACATGAAGAAACGGGTTGAGGTGTGCGTTGCAGCACGTGAGGGACATGCCCAGTATCTGTTGCGAGAAAATGTACAGGGTGTTCGGAAATTCCCGTTACAGAGTTCTAGGCCTTGTAGAGGGGCGTGAGTACGTAATATTTTGTTTAGGAACCCATGTCCGGAAACGTCATGAGGGGCCCATTACCGGATAGGAACGAGTCGGAAGTTCGGAAGTTATAAGCGAAAACCGTTCTGAAACTTCTCACAGTGGAAGACATGTCCTGGTACTGTTGTTGCTAAGGTTGTAGGGTGGACAAGTTTCGTAGGTGGTAGTATCGACAATAACAAGATAAAAAGTCCAGTAAACAAGGGATCTAAAATGTATGCCTTAAGAACTATGAGCACTTTTTCAGTACAGGAGATGGGTTTCGCAGTAGCGAAGATCCTAGCGTACAAATTTTAGAGCCCGTGTTTATTGGACATATTTTTCTTTATTTAGGTCCATACTACCACCTCTGAAAGTTACCTGCCCAACAATCTCAGCAACAACAGTGCCAGTACATGTATTCCACTGTCAGAGGTGACAGAACGGTTTCGCCTATAACGTTTCCGGTACCCGGCCCCTTACCTCAAACTCATACATTTATCCCTCTCGATCATCGCAGAACGTTTGTAGCATCATCGGGGAATCACCCTGTATATACATACATTCACAGGCGCCGGAGCCTATAACTTCGACGCTCTGTAGCATCGTTGGATGACGTTTACGGACAAGGGATCCTGTTCAAGATACTACGTATTCAGTTCCTTCCACAAGTCCTAGAAGTCTGTAACGGGAATTTCCGAGCAAGCTGTATATTATGCGTGTATGCTTTATAATAAAATTGCTCGGCGTTGACCGCCTGTAAGCTCTAGACACACACAGTTTGTAAGTAAATTAATAAAGGCTTGATTTCTGGAATCTCTGTTTGCGTAGCTTCTGACTCACCTTGTATAATGAGAACATTAGAGATCATCCTGTTATCCCTCCTTTGAGCACATCCGATGCTACTTTTGTTTCGCCGGCCGGAGTGGCCGAGCGGTTCTAGGCGCTACAGTCAGGAACCGCGCGACCGCTACGGTCGCAGGTTCGAATCCTGCCTCGGGCATGGATGTGTGTGATGTCCTTATGTTAGTTAGGTTTAAGTAGTTCTAAGTTCTAGGGGACTGATGACTTCCTATGTTAAAGTCCCATAGTGCTCAGAGCCATTTGAACCATTTGAACTTTTGTTTCTACTGACTATTCTCCGTGCAATATAACGTATGGGTTCTATTACTCAAATATTCCTCGAGCCAGTAACACATTTGCGATAATGCTCCATACTTGGTTAGTAGTCATAGTGTGGAACAGAGTCGGGCGAAGACCCAATCTACTTGTTCGTCTCCAACAATTATATTAGAATATATAGCCTACAGTTGCAGGTTAAATTTATCGTTTACCTAGGTTTCAACGTTAGTAATAACGTCTTCTTCAGAACATAAAATATTATTTAAATGTTTGCCTAAAACAAACCATGACCTAAGTCAACTTTATAAAACTTGATGCATAACCATAAGGTTTTGTCACTTCTATTAAACAAGCTAAAAGTAAGTGAACGTCCTAGAAATACACAGGGTCCATCGACGAGGGCGTTGGCTGCAACACTCTTCACTGGAATGCGATTCTTCTTGTGTTCTGATGTTGTTGTAAGTTTAATATTTTTTATGGTTTTGTAGACTGTTGTGCGGGTACGACGATACCTCCTGTAGGGCATGTTGGCGGCGTTCAATGCAGTTGCCTGTGCAGCAGCAAGACGTAGACTGATCGTAGCGCGTGCGAGCGCATGCTTATATAGTGTCCGATAAGGGTGACCTTGTAATCGGACTTAAGAGTTTTTCAGAGTGGCCAGCGGAACGTTATCCCGGATGCGTGCTGTAGTAGCTCTAGCAGCACGCGTCCCGCTGGCACGTGACGAGGCCCATACAACGGGCTTAAAGTGAATTTGTTACAGCTTGTTTAATAGAAGCGCAAAACCTTATGGTTATGCATCAAGTTTAGGACATGGGTTGTTTTAGGCAAACATTTAAATCATACTTTATGTTCTGAAGAAGACGTTATTACTAACGTTAAAACCTAGGTAAACGATAAAGTTAACCTGCAACTGTAGGCTGTATATTCTTACATAAACAATATCAGTTGCTGTCGCTGCATAAAAATGTTAAAAATTCTCCAACAATTGTTTGCAATGCCGTGTATGTGTAAACAAGACGTTTTTCACACGAATGTTTTTTTTCCGGATCCGGGCTGTTTCTTAGAGTGAAGAAGGTGATGTACAAGACTCTTGCACCTTACGACAGTGTCCTATCTTACCGCTGTATCATCTACTTTACCGCCAACGGACCACGGCGGCAGTCCATCACATGCAGATTACGCCACTTTGCTCGCCGCGTAACAGAACAAGGAGGGTGCAGCGCCGCCCGAGGTGCAGAAACCTGGCTGCCAGAGGCAGGAAGCGGTGCAAAGCAGGGCGGCGGCACGCGCCGGCCAAAGGGCGAGCATTGGCTTAATTCGCATTCCTCGGCAAGAGGCGGCCAAGACGCGCCGCCGCTCCCTGGGCGTGCGCCTGCGCGCGGCGCAGCCGGGCCAGGGCACGGCCGTGGGCTCGCCAACTTGCGCCGCCCTTCCTTGGCTCCTTAATTAAGTTATTGTTCCCCCGTTTAACGAGCCAGCGGGCCCTGTCAAGAAACGCGGGGCGCTCCCGCTTCCACCCGGGAATTCCAATAACTTGCTCTGCCTCTGCCGGCCGGCAAGATGCCCTTCCTGCGCGCCGCCACGGCCGACAGCGGACCACCTTAAAATCTATAAAGATGAGGCTGACACAATAGTCTACATCTACAGCTACATCCATACTCCACAAGCCACCTGACGGAGTGTGGCGGAAGTTACATTGAGTACCTCTATCGGTTCTCCCTTCTATTCCAGTCTCGTATTGTTTGTGGAAAGAAAGATTGTCGGTATGTCTCTGTGTGGGCTCAAATCTCTCTGATTTTATCCTCATGGTCTCTTCGCGAGATATACGTAAAAGGGAGCAATATAATGCTTGACTTCTCGGTGAAGGTATGTTATCGAAACTTCGACAAAAGCCAGTACCGAGCTACTGAGCGTCTCTCTTGCACAGTCTTCCGATGATCATCTCCGTAATGCTTTCGCGATTACTAAATGATTCTGTAACGAAGCGCGCTGCTCTCCGTTGGATCTTCTCTATCTCTTCTACCAACCCTATCTGGTACGGATCCCACACTGGTGAGCAGTATTCAAGCAGTGGGCGAACAAGCGTACTGTAACCTACTTCCTTTGTTTTCGGATTGCATTTCCTTAGGATTCTCCCAGTGAATCTCAGTGTGGCATCTGCTTTACCGACGATCAACTTTATATGATCATTCCATTTTAAATCACTCCTAATGCCTACTCCCAGATAATTTATGGAATTAACTGCTTCCAGTTGCTGACCTGATGTATTGTAGCTAAATGATAAAGGATCTTTCTTTCTATGTATTCGCAGCACATTACACTTGTCTACATTGAGATTCAATTACCATTCCCTGCACCATGCGTCAATTCGTTACAGATCCTCGTGAATTTCAGTACAATTTGCCATTGTTACAACCTCTCGATAAACTACAGCATCATCCGCAAGAAGCCTCAGTGAACTTCCGATGTTATCCACAAGGTCATTTATGTATATTGTGAATAGCAACGGTCCTACGGCACTCCCCTGCGGCACACCTGAAATCACTCTTACTTCGGAAGACTTCTCTCCATTGAGAATGACATGCTGCGTTCTGTTATCTAGGAACTCTTTAATCCAATCACACAAGTGGTCTGATAGTCCATATGGTCTTACTTTATTCATTAGACGACTGTGGGGAACTGTATCGAACGCCTTGCGGAAGTCAAGAAACACGGCATCTACCTGGGAACCCGTGTCTATGGCCCTGTGAGTCACTTGGACGAATAGCGCGAGCTGGGTTTCACACGATCGTCTTTTTCGAAACCCATGCTGATTCTTACAGAGTAGATTTCTAGTCTCCAGAAAAGTCATTATACCCGAACATAATACGTGCTCCAAAATTCTATAACTGATCGAGTTAGAGATATAGGTCTATAGTTCTGCAAATATGTTCGACGTTATTACTTAAGCAGTACACCTGCGCTAAACCAACACCACGAAACTGAATGGCCTAAAGTATTCGGAAAGATGCTTGTATTTGAAGAAATGCCGCATATGACTCCAGAAAACGTTGCTGCTTCAGGGCTTGGACAAAACGTGGAAACAGCAAAAACACAGCAAATTACTCTGTAGGAAACCTATTGGCATTGGAAACAGCCTCATGTCGGAATGGAAAAATACCAGTTCTATATTGTTTCCAAGGGAGTTTCATACCATACTTGCTGCAAAAGGGGCGAGTTCAGGTAACGATGACGAAGGTGGCTGGTGTTTGGTTCATAAGGACACACCGAAATCACAATAGTAATACGTTGTAGTTGCCACACAGTTCTTTATTCAACCATTAAGCATTATCAAATCACAATCACAATAATAAAGGCGATTGCCTTATAGCCAGATCACTTGGATAAATTACGAACAAATTTCTTTAACTAGAACAAGACTCATAAAAACTTGAAAATTGAATATAACTAAACTAAACTGACTCAGATAAACTTCATTTATTAGATGGAACTAATATCCACACGATCCCTATTAGAACTAATTACTTCCAATCAACTAAAGACTATATTAAGTGCCAGAACACAGACCTTGTAAGATTTGGCTAGCCAACTTTCCTAAATAAAACACTATTCCTAAAAGCTTTACTACAATAAAAATCACTCCCACGACTAAGGAGGTGCTTTAATTTGACCAAACAAATTTTCAAGTTTACTTAACTCAGTTGATTAATCAACAACGAAGTTAAAATCATTACTACTAGAACATGACCATATGACAATAGCCACTAAAATGAGGCCGGTTCAATACTGCGTGTGAATTAGTGATAGACGCGAGCACACCAAAGGATTTTAATCAATACAAGAGATCCACGAGACAGCAAATGAAATAGAAATGTACTCAACTTTGCACTGCAATTGAACTTCAGACACCATAACTCTTTACGGGAAGGATGGAATCACAAGACAGTAACAACATAACCTGAGATATGAAAGGGGGGCGGGGCTTTAAATATCACTCTGCCACCGTGATACTCTGCTCCCAGTTTGCTCGCATTGACCACTGCCATTTATCTGCAACAGAAAACACATCAGCGGCGGACAATATTTTGAGGCTTGAGGTACACAATCTCGTATAGAGAACAGGTTATCAATACTTTCAATGAAATCAGCCTCCTTGAGTTACTTGGCCAGTCACGGCCCTTACAATTTTGATTAACCAATTCGCAAAAGGACCACTAAAATAATGTCCTAAAGTTAAAATGTCAAGAATTATCGCGGCACACATTTAAACGCCAAACTACAATGATGAACTACTAGGTAGAATGGAAGAAATATCTCGGCATGGCTTGGAACGCCAGACAACGACTTACGCAACACTCGTTGCATTTCTAGCTACGTATTTAGCCATGCTTCATGTCGGTTTGTTGGACGTGGCCACGCTTCCTTAACTGCCATCAAGTGTCAAGTCACGACAACAAGTTGCGTGATAAACAACTAGAACGATTCCAAATAGTTTTTAGTACACTGGCATGCTCAGTTAAGATGCACGCAACCCACCGGAGCAACTCGACGAGTCCAATTCATTAGGCCTGTGTAGCTTGTAACAGACTCGAAGGAACTTGTCCTTCCAACCTCTAAGAAAACGAAATCACCATGGGCAATGGATCGGCGTTGCACGATTCAACACGCCGTAGCGGCTGGCTACGCTCCTTCGTCGTGCCGACTCGGCCTCTCCGAGGGCTCCCTACGTACACAGTCCCATGTCACTCCACCTCACGCCGAGGATCCCCATACAAGAGTCCCAGCAGAACGCACGCGCTGCAGTTAAATGCCCGCCGCCAAAGATATGAAGAAGAGTAATCAACATCGAAGTCGACTCAAAGATGAAAATGAGAATCGTTGGCAACCGGCGCCAGAAACGCACCAGCTCAGCGGTTAGCGATCACACACCCTTTTCTCCAAAGTGGAACACAAGAGTTCAACAATAGTGAGAACTGGTGAGTATGGCGACTATGAGAGACGCAACCATTCATACTAGTGCTCACAAAACTAGTTCTGGACAATGCTAGCTTCGTGAACAGGGCGCCTGCGGTCTTGGAACACGTCATTTTGGAGCAGACATTGTACCATGGCATGGATCTGGTCAGCCAAAATGGTTCCATAATCCTTGGCAGTAACGCGACCTTGTAGAGTAACCATGCGGCCCATGGACCACCATTCCCAAATCATCACCGAACCCCCGCCGTGTTTCCAGATGTTGGAAACAGTCTGAAACACTCCTCATCTGACCAAATGGATTCATTCCATTGCTCCATAGCCCAGGGTTTATAGCTCCAGCGCCGCGCGGGATTAGCCGAGCGGTCTCAGGCGCTGCAGTCATCGACTGTGCGGCTGGTCCCAGCGGAGGTTCGAGTTCTCCCTCGGGCATCGGTATGTGTGTTTGTTCAAATAGTTCAAATGGATCTGAGCACTATGGGACTTAACATCTGAGGTCATCAGTCCCTAGAATTTAGAACTACTTAAACCTGACTAACCTAAGGACATCACACACATCCATGCCCGAGGCAGGATTCGAACCTGCGACCGTAGCGGTCGCGCGGTTCCAGACTGAAGCGCCTAGAACCGCTTGGCCACATCGGTTGGCCTGTGTGTTTGTCCTTAGGATAATTTAGGTCTTAACCTAACTGTGTAAACTTAGGGACTGATGACCTTAGCAGTTAAGTCCCATGAGATTTCACACGCATTTGAACATTTTTTGAACATAGCTCCAGCATCCTGTTTTCTGTTACGGCCGTTCCAATGACTGATGAGTAGTTCTGGAAATCCAGATCGTTGTGCAATTCCCTGCTTCTGGAGCACCGTTCGTGTTGTTTTGGTGCACACAGAGTTTGAGAATGCGACATTCAGTTATGCAGTGACCTTAGCAGCTGTCGTCCTCTTATTTTTCATCACAATCCTCTTCAGTGACCGTCTGCCACGATCACTCAACACGTATGTTCGTCCGCATTGTTACTTACGAGGATGATGTTTTTCCGATATCCCTGTTTGCGTATATCTACATCTACATCTACGTGATTACTCTGCTATTCACAATAAAGTGCCTGGCAGAGGGTTCAATGAACCACCTTCATGCTGTCTCTCTACCGTTCCACTCTCGGAGGGCATGCGAGAAAAACGAGCACTTAAATTTCTCTGTGCGATCCCTGATTTCCCTTATTTTATCACGATGATCATTTCTCCCTATGTAGGTGGGTGCCAACAGAATGTTTTCACAATCGGAGGAGAAAACTGGTGATTGAAATTTCATGAGAAGATCCCGTCGCAACAAAAAACGCCTTTGTTTTAATGATTGCCACTCCAGCTCACGTATTATGTCTGTGACACTATTTCCCCTATTTCGCGATAATACAAAACGAGCTGCCCTTCTTTGTACTTTTTCGATGTCATCCATCAGTCCCACCTGATGCGGATCCCACACCGCACAGCAGTACTCCAGAATAGGGCAGACAAGCGTAGTGTACGCAGTCTCCTTGGTAGACCTGTTGCACCTTCTAAGTGTTCTGCCAATGAATCGCAGTCTTTGATTTGCTCTACCCACAATATTATCTATGTGATCGTTCCAGTTTAGGTTATTTGTAATTGTAATCCCTAAGTATTTAGTTGAATTTATAGCCCTCAGATTTGTGTGACTTATCGCGTAATCGAAATTTAGTTGATTTCTTTTAGTACTCAAGTGAATAACTTCGCACTTTTCTTTATTCAGGGTTACTTGCCATTTTTCGCACCATACAGATATCTTATCTAAATAATTTTGCAAGTCGTTTTGATCATCTGATGACTTTACAAGACGGTAAATGACAGACAGCATCATGTGCAAACAACCTAAGACGGCTACTCAGATTGTCTCCTATGTCGTTAATACAGATCAGGAACAATAGAGAGCCTATAACACTTCCTTAGGGAACGCCGGATATTACTTCTGTTTTACTCGATGACATTCCATCTATTACTACGAACAGTGACCTTTCTGATAGGAAATCATGAATCCAGTCGCACAACTGAGGCGATACTCCGTAGGCACGCAGATTGATTAGAAGACGTATAAACCCTCTGTGCGGTGTCTCTCGAAACACCAAACACTTCGGCTACCCTGATTACAGAAGCACCTACTATACGAGAAGCAACAATCTGCCCACGTTTGAATTCACTTAGCTCCGACTTAATGCACTCGCATCTACACAGGACACTGTTTTCACCACGACTGACACTTGCAACGTGTTGAGGACATCGCACAGGTGCTGTTAGTGCTCGAATACAAGAGCGCAACCTGCAGGCTTGGGCAGCATTTGCATTTATGTTCAAGCTTGCATTTCGCGCCGTGTTCCCACGTTTTTGTCCAACCCCTATGGATGCGGCGTAGGGTGGGCGTTTAGACGCCATATCTGGGAAGTCTATAACTGAAATACGCGAACTCTGAGGCACCTTGACGTTTAATACGATGATGAAAGACAGGTACCGTTTAGATCACTTTTTATCCGAACTTAAATTACCGATTTCGATCTTCTTTACAGGTCATTTTCATGTCCACGTGAAATTACTGGAATTGCAGTTCGCCAGCAGGATGCAGCTTCAGTTGAAACCTGAAATGAATCTTCCTCCTGCTGACGAAATGCGGTTTGATTTAATTGGATATGAACCTCAGATGGCCTTGAATGCTGCTATTATCTTACAACTTTAATCTTTGAGTATACAGGATATTATCTCTGGTTTCGATGCCCCGTATGGCATTTGATCCACAAATGAACCACAAAGCGATTGGACTGCTTTTACAAATATGAGGTAATGAACCAACTTCCATAATGCTACGGAACAGCAAAGAGGCCTTTAACGTAAGTTAAATCAAAATAAAATGCAGCCAATAACTTCAACTGCCCTAATACCACCTTTTAGTGTTAGTGTATCACTCGTTATAGGAGAGATACGTGCAATGCACATGTAACTGCACATGGTATGTACCAAATGCGTAATAAATGGAAAACAATTTATTTGAAAGCAAATTTGAAGTGGGCTATACTTTGCTGCAATACGTGTCTTAAGGACCACTGAGATTCACACTTACCTGATTTATCTAAAAATTACACCTAAATCAAAAAATAATATTGCTGCTGTAGACAATTTCTAAAATTCTGTTTCTGCAGAGCGCAGATCTAGAAATGTTTCAAATAGATCATACATGAACGTCTTGCATCCATAAACAAAGCTCAAATGAGCATATGTGCAATGGAAACTTAAAGATTGGAGGACTGAAAAATGATTTCATGAGGGAAAAAAAAGACGAGAGATTTAAACTGAAACTAAGTTATTATTCAGACGGGAGACACAGAAGTTCATGAATAGCAGATGTCTACTTGCAGACCTCGTAGGTGCATAGAACAGCACATTTAAGAAAGACAGAAAAATAACCACACATCTATGGTACACCCCGTGACATTGTTTAAAGAGTGGGAAATAGTGGGCAGAGCGACCGCTATCCTCGGACGACTCATTTAAAAACAGATATGTGGTCTTACGCATTGGAATAAAGTTGCGATTCGAAGAGAGATCTGTCATTGCTCACACAAATACGCAATTGCAAAGTACTTTCTGTAAATGAACCTAAAATCATGTAACGGAGAATTACACCGGTTCAGTAGGAGCAACAGTCCCCCCAGTGATACTGGACGACGCAGCTGCAAAAAGTACAATTCAATATCACAAGACAAACGACTGTACTTTACAAGTCGGCGACAGCCACAACGATGTTCGTAGCTTTAGGCGGAAATTAAGAGTGAAAAACGAGTGTCCAGCGGACGGCGCTGACTACTGAACTCAAAAAAACTCGCTGCGAAGCAACATGATTGGCCAGCTAGACTCTACTTTGAAACTACTGGTGAAACACATGCCTTGCACTACTTAAACGAAGGTAAGGCTACTCTATCAAACGGAAACATTGATTGTAGAGTCTATGTATCATACGAATACTTCGCAACTCGCGTACTGACACAAAACATGCAAGACGTTAAAGACAGACGGCAGACAACCTGTAGCTGAGGTCGAGGTTGATAGTCCGAATAACGATGAAAAGTAACCAAGGCAGGGGTCTCTCTTCACTGCAGAAAAGAATATAGTAGACATGGCAGCACGTCACAAGTTAAACGACTTTGAGTGCGGGATGATAATCGTTGGGAGCACTATGGGTCATAGCATATCGCAGATTACAAAAGAATTCGACTTTCTGAGGTCTAGGATGGGTACTTAGTATCGCGCAGGTAATGCTTCCAGACGCTTCAACTGCTGCATAGGAGGACCAAAAGTGTTTGATGAACGGAAGTCACGCCACTTTCTCATAGCCATACGAGGCGATCGACGGTATTCCCTGAGTCAGATCGCCGTCGATTTCAGTAGGGGCGTCAGGAACGTACTTCTACTCTAGGATAGTTTGAAGATAAGAGTATGGCATTGTCTTTAGCCACCGACATCCTTTAGCTCTACTGCTTCCCATGATCTTTGGCCGTTCAGTGCACGTTGTGCTCTGTTGTTCAAGTGACCTTCTATTGTTATTTCCTTCACCAATTACAAACCAAGTTACTGTCACTGTTTTACCATTCGGTAAGTTTAGGTGTTTTCTTCCGTTGCAGGGGTCATTAAATCACCCTAGTACAGTGAGACTCGATTTGGAGGTAGCCGATTGAACTCTATTCGTGGTGGTGGAAGAAGCAGCAATATTTCCCCTGCAGAGGGAGGACACGTGGATTGGTAAGTTTCCTGATATTGTATTTTGTACGAACGTCATGTGTTAAATTTCTAACCTCTTCGTAGTGTTTCGTCGAAGGATGAAGTTCCGCCTATCGAATATGATCTCTTTTGTGATTTTTCAAGAGAGTATGCTGTGTGGCGACAACGGGTTTCATCCTTTCCTTTCTCATCATCACCGACAACATAAAAAGGACACAACACTTCTCAATCGTGTACTGTATATCACCTAGGCGCACCGCCCATGTTACTTCTCTTTACGATCATTTCATTGGTGCACAGCAACAGCCTTTCCGGTTGGGAAACCTCAGGAGAACGCGACAGAAATATTGAACCAGAATACAGTGCGAAAGAATGCGGGGAAGACTTATTACGTCAATTATACACACATCAAAAAAGTTTTGCATCACCCCGGTTCCAAGAACTCCCTCAAGGTAGACGTTGACTCTGGATATTGTGTCACAGACACAGTTCCTTTGACTGTTCAGAGATGTCACTAAACTCGCCCAAAGATGTGAACAACCATGCATGAGGAGCGCCTACTAGACGGAGGTGATCCGACAGCCGATCAGTTCCAGTCACTCCACCAGGAAGGAGGTACACGGCTCGTATTGTCTGTAGTTCAACCATGCCTAGACGGTCGGTACCGCGGTTCGATCGAGTCCGCATTGTTACTTTGTGCCGGGAAGGGCTCTCAACAAGGGAAGTGTCCAGGCGTCTCGGAGTGAACCAAAGCGATGTTGTTCGGACATGGAGGAGATACAGAGAGACAGGAACTGTTGATGACATGCCTTGCTCAGGCCGCCCAAGGGCTACTACTGCAGTGGATGACTGGATGACCGCTACCTTCGGATTATGGCTCGGAGGAACCCTGACAACAACGCCACCATGTTGAGTAATGCTTTTCGTGCAGCCACAGGACGTCATGTTACGACTCAAACTGTGCACAATACGCTGCGTGATGCGCAACTTCACTCCCGACGTCCATGACGAGGACCATGTTTGCAACCACGACACCATGCAGCGCGGTACGGATGGGCCCAACAACATGCCGGATGGACCTCTCAGGATTGGCACCACATTCTCTTCACCGATGAGTGTCGCATATGCCTTCAACCAGACAATCGTCGGAGACGTGTTTGGAGGCAGCCCGGTGAGGCTGAACGCCCTGGACACTGTCCAGCGAGTGCAGCAAGGTGGAGGTTCTCTGCTATTTTGGGGTAGCATTATGTGGAGCCGAAGTACGTCGCTGTTGTTCATGGACGGTGCCGTAACGGCTGTGCGATACGTGAATACCATTCTGTGAATGACTTCCTTGAGGGTAACTATATCGCTCGACTAGAGTGGGCAGCATGCTCTCTAGACATGAAATCTATCGAACATGTCTGGGATAGACTGAAAAGGACTGTTTATGGACGACGTGACCCATCAACTACTCTGAGCGATCTACGCCGAATCGCCGTTGAGGAGTGGGACAATCTGGACCAACACTGCTTTGATGAACTTGTGGACAGTAAGCCACGTCGAATATAGGCATGCATCAATGCAAGAGGAGGTGCTACTGGGTATTACTGGGTATTAGAGGTACCGATGTGTACAGCAATCTGGACCAACATCACTGGAGGTCTCGCTGTATGGTGGTACAACATACAAAGTGTGGTTTTCATGAGCAATAAAAAGGCTGGAAATGATGTTTATGTTGTTCTCTATCCCATTTTGCTGTACAGTTTCCGGAACTCTCGGAACCGAGGTGATGCAAAATTTTTTTTGATGTGTGTAGAAGAATCAAGAAACATATTTCGTTCTTCCGCATACATATTACGTATTGACTTCGGTAGTAAAGTAAAGAAACTCGGATTGTACAGATCAGAACGAAGGGTCGTAACTACCATTCACCATCTGCGAGTAGTTCTACGAGTGGGTAATTGAATTGTATTGGTTCATGACGCTGTCCCACTCAACGTACGATGAAATCCAAAATACATACGTAAATATAAAACACAGTCAATGATATCGTACTTGAAAAATGAAATGCTGGCTTATAATCGTACTTAAACACAAATGGGAGAGCCGCTGTATAAAGTTGAGTCATATTGTTCGACGAAAACTTGGTATAAATGTGCCGAGCTGTAAGATAAACGGCATAAAAAAGTCATCTTGGATGAACAGTAATATCACAGGAAGCGATTACGGTTAACATTCAGAGCCACAACAGCATTCATGAAGTCTCCCAAACAAATTCTATAGAAAGAGTTCGAAGAATGCCAAGGCATTCTGATAATGAGTAAAATAATTTAATGATAAATCGAACACCGTAAACCGCACGAATCTGTTACTGAAACAAAACATGGAGACTGAGAGATGAAATTTTTTTGCTGTATACAAAATTTCTTTAATGCATGAAGACTATACTGCGCAGGAACCGTTTAGCGGCCAAAAAGGAGCTATATATGCAATCTGTGTCAATATCGGAAAACAAATGAAAAATCTCTATAGGGGGAAGACAAAAAGATCTACTGGTTTTCAAGTTGTAATTAACTCCTTCTGAACAATGAACTGGTGACTTAGGAGTATACCATCAGCCTTAGTACTGTGGAACACCGAATAACATGACGATAATGAAGTACAAATCCTTAAGGATGCAGAAAGGTAGCGGAGCAGCTCACTAACGTTATGTTTTTCATGTGTCTGCATTTAAACTATGTCGAGGAGAAGTAGATCGTGTTGGATTAAAGCATAAGTACAGTAAAACACCTCTGTGGGACTACCGATACGAGTCTTCAGTTCCACAGACAGTGGATTGCGGTCTGTTATTTAAATACACTGCTGACCATTAAAATTGAAACAGCAGAATAGGATGGTAAACAACGAAATATAGAGTGAAGTGCTTGTACAGTACAGTAGGAAGAACACATGAGTAAATCTTTAGATGATTTGGAGGTGTGCAGGGTGCGGGTGAGTCATTGCCTGCTGTTTCAGCTCTATACCACAGCTCATCATTCATAGTGGCTGGCGAATGTTGAAGAATTGTTTTCAGTGGCTGAGCGATATGAAGAGCGCGCTGGCCAGAGCGACAGGGTCAGGGCAGCACGGACAACATGCAGTCTTGCGTTAGCTTGTTGAGGTGTAACGTGACGGAGACCTCGGAGACAGGCCGCGGCAAGTGTCCTTAACACGCTAGAAATGTAACGCCTGTTGTCCAGTTTACCGGCTATGCGAACTGCAAGTGATGGTGGATTGCATCCAACGGTAGCCCAGACATTCACGCTAGGAGCTGGGCACATGTGACGACGACAGGTGGAATCCGGCAACCTTCGCTCCTCGGAGCTTCCAAACACGGATACGTCGTTCGCACACACGGAATCTACACTCATGTGGGAAGGCGACGAGGAGCCACTGTATTTCGATGTGCCTCTCTCTGCTGGCACTACAAGGGAAGCCACAACAACAGATGCCGTGGCGCTTTAGTCCATGTGGATACTTGTCTTGTTGCAAATAAGTCAATTTCCTAACTCAAAGTACGTGACTTTGTTGTACAATCCTCCAGGGTTAATGGAACAATACGTTTGTCCTCTCGGTTTGCTAGTCGTGTGGGGCTGTCCTGAACCAATCGATTTCATATTCGCCTGACAGTAGTGGGATCCGATCAACGCGAGCAGTAATGTAGCAGTCTCTATAGGCCAAAATCCTACCACTCTCGAACTCTGACACGCGATCATCTGGTAGACCTTTCTCGCTTTTTTAGGAGGTAAAAAATGTTGGTTTTACAAATATCAAATGTTTATAAGCAATTAATGTGTGAAAAACTCGTTGTGTTTCCTCATATGTAGAATGTGGATGGTGTCACTCCTACCGACTTTGTGCGGTAATCATTTGCCTATCCAAGGATGTAGTACACTTCATGGCAGCATAATACGAGGGTTGTCCAGAAAGTAAGTTCCGATCGGTCGCGAAATGGAAACCACTGGGAAAATCCGGTAAAACTTTGCACAGATGTGTTTGGCAGTGTCTCTAGTTTGCCCGTCGGTCGTGTCGCGTCGCTCTTTTCAGTTTTGAGTGAACAGTGAGCATGTAAAGATGCGTAGGGTATAGCGTCTACCGCCAAGTATGAGCGCCTGTTTAGAGATTTTGCTTGTGTCATGCAGCCCACTATCGAGCAGTTCCTTCTTCATGCCAATTCTCGGCCGCACACTGCAGGGGCAATGAAGACTCTGCTGCAGCGTTTCCGATGAGAAGTGTTTGACCACCCACAATACAGTCCGTAATTGGCTCCCCCTGAGTCTCATCTCTGCTCACAAGATCCGCTGACTATGAAGACAAAATTTTTCCACAGACAACGAACTGCAGACCATTGCAGATAACTGGCCGAAAGCACAGGCTGCTGCTTTCTATGACGAGGAAATTGGAAAGTTGATACAACACTACGACAAAACTCGAAGTTCGAGTGGCGACTATGTAGAGAAGCAGGTGGATGGTGTACCTAACTGTTGCAAATAAAACGTTTCTGGTTTTCACTGCGGTTTCCATTTCGCGACCGATCGGAACTTACTTTCTGGACAACCCTCGTATTTGTTGGACGCCGTCGTTTAAGGTCTTGCTATTTTAACAGCCAGCGGTGTAGCTATCGATCCAATTCAGTATTCACTTACAATACTTTACAAATAAAGTGAGAAAACAATTTGGGCAATGTATTTGAGGATCCAGTCACGTCGTGCGGAATATGAAGCTAGACCACGAGTGCCGAACTGTGGCTCTGAGTGTAGGGTGTATGAGGAACAGGATGTACGCGTCGCCAGCTCGAAGCAGGTGTGTCGGCGAGTGCCCGGCGTCCGGTCGTGAGTGGTCCCGCCTTACCGGTGTGGCGATGGGAGGCTGGGCTGGCCTCTCCATCTGCTGGACCAGTACTGGACCGGCGAGGCGAGGCGAGGCAGGGCCCCACAATAGCCGGACTGCGCGCACCTGGCCCCGGCGCTGAGGGCGCCCAGTTGTCGCCTCCACTTTCCCAACCCCGCGTCTCCGTACGCTTCTCGTACTGCCGTGGCAGGCCGGGAGCGAACTCTCTTGGAGGAACATCGGTTTCACGTTGAAGTGATAAAAATCGCGAGACAGCGATCTGCACATACTCAGATGGAGGTAGTGTCGCGTGCACAAGGTAGAAAAGGGCAACGCATTGGCGGTGCTGTCATTTATACTTAGGTGATTCACGTGAAAATGTTGTCCGCCTCCGGTAGCTGAGTGGTGCCGCGCGGGATTAGCCGGGCGGTTTAAGGCGCTGCAGTCATGGACTGTGCGGCTGGTCCCGGCGGAGGTTCGATTCCTCCCTCGGGCATGGGTGTGTGCGTTTGTCCTTAGGATAATTTTGGTCAAGCAGTGTGTAAGCTTAGGGACTAATGGCCTTAGCAGTTAAGTCCCATAAGATTTCACAAACATTTGAACAATGCCGGCACGGTAGCTCAGCGTGTTCGGTCAGAAGGTTAGCTGCCCTCTGCAATAAAAAAACTGAGTTAATTGGTGAACAACGAACTTAAACGGATGTCTTACGACGTCCGCCCCGAGCAGATGCAACGAACAAAAGCGAACAACATGAGATTAAAAAAAAAAAATTAAAAAAGTGGACCCGGGTTCGATTTTCGTCTGGGTCGGAGATTTTCTCCGTTCAGGGACGTGGTGTTGTCTTGTCGTAATCATCATCATTTCATCCCCATCGACACGCACGTCGCCGAAGTGGCGTCAAATCGGAAGACTTGCACCCGGCGAACGGTCTACCCGGCGGGAGGCCCTAGTAGCACGACATTTACATTTTATGCGAAAATGTTGCCGACGAGATTATGGCATCACGGCGGAAATTAACAGACTTTCAAAGCGGAATGATAGTTGGACCTAGATGCATGGGACATTCTCTTTCGAAATTCGCTAGGGAGTCTATAATTCCAAACTCCACAGTGTCTATAGTGTGCCGAGAATACTAAATTTCGGGCATTATCTATCACCACATGCAACGCAGTGGCCGATGGCCTTCATTTAGCGACCGAGAGCAGCAGCGTTTGCGCAGAGTTATCGGTGCTAAGAGACAAGCAACACTGCGTGAAATAACCGCAGAAATCAATGTGAGACTTACGGTACACAAGTCCTTCAGGAGAGTGTTCCGAAATTTGGCGTTAATGGACTATGGCAAGCAGACGACCGACGCGAGTGCCTCTGTGAATAGCACTACATCGCCTGCAACGCCCCTCTCGGGCCCGCGACAATGTCGTTTGGACCCTTGAGGACTGGAAAACCGTGGCCTAGTCAGATGGGTCCCGATTTCAGTTGTTAAGAGCCGACGGCAGGGTTCGAGTGTGGCGCTGACCCCACGAATCCATAGAGCCAAGTTGCCAACAAGGCACTGTGCAAGCTGTGGGCTGTGCTTACATAGAATGGACTGAGTCCTCTGGTTGTAAAGTCCTTCGGATCTTCGGTCTTGGCTAACACTCAGCGGTAGAGCAATGAGATTGTTATTTATTATGTATCGGTATCGACGTTACAAACAGGACATTGATAAACTGAACTTGCGGCTTGTGCGACATATTTACTTCACCAAATATCGTAATTAAATCGTTTATAATCGATGGTTTATCAGTTGCTATTTAAATATTAATGATAAGTTCAAATTAGTTCCAGCGACACCAAATTCCCTGTAGACTGGTTGCAATCTCAACTCGGACACAATCCTAACTATTTAGAAGCATCTGTTGTGGGAGTCAAGGTTGGAGGAGCAATTGGCTGACACAGTAAACAAATTAAAGTCCAGGCTTACACATCTTTCCAAATTAGTGAAGCTACATGGGTTTCTTGTCATACAGGATTTGAATGAGCATGTAATTTTAGGTGTTGATTTGCTACAGAAAACAAATGAAGTAACTAACTGGAAAGAGAAATCTCTGCTTATTTTAGGCCATAATGATAAAATTATACAAGCACCTTTCTTTCAGAAAGGGCACACAACATTAAAAAGTGAGGCAAATGAATATTAAATTGCATTGAAGAGACAGTTTTTACAACAGAGTGTGTGGAGGAGGGAGATATATATGATGCCTTCAGGCAGACTGTTAATGAAAAAGTCACTAATGCAAACGGTTTAGATGATGGACAGAAAAGTGAACTTAAATCCTTACTTTATGGGTATTATGATGTTTTTAGTGACGTACCAAGCATAGTTAAGAATTCTGAATGTGAACTTAGGATGAAACCTCATACCCCATTTATTCAAAAACCATATGATGTTCCAATTTCTAAGAGAGAATCAGTAGAAAAAGTTGTCGTAACAGTGTTATTAATTCCTAACGTCAAGGAGTTTCTATATAAGCGCCGAGCGCTTCAGTCAGATAATATCGCAGCACGTTATCTCTATAAATAATATTGTAAAACTTGCATGATAAATGCGTGAATTGACACGATATGCTGGGTTATTACACAATATTAGTCACTTCCTAACAGAACCGTGAGGAAGAAGCTTTCCCAGGTGTTGGGGGGATTATAAATTATGTGCTTCGTAACTATCGCCAAGTTCCACAGTCCATTAGTTATTACGAATGAAATTGTCTATCTGTGTTCGCTTCCTAAATAGCGTGAACTTCAGGTTATCTAATTAAAAGTCACTTCTGTGTAATATATGCAAGTTCTCTATCTGAATTCTGAATAACGAAATGTTTGGAGTCAAAGTATCGTTTCACTGCGTCATAGTACATCGCAATAATCACTTCTGAAAAAACAATCTTTTGCGCCTACATATACGAGCATTCAAAAGTATGACCTGCTTCGGCTAACTCTCGTAACGTAGTGACAGTGGATTGAATTATCCTTAGCCATTACTCACGAATCTCAAAGAGTACTACCGAGCGAGATGGCGCAGTGGTTAGCACACTGGACTCACATTCGGGAGGACGACGGTTCAATCCCGTCTCCGGCCATCCTGATTTAGGTTTTCCGTGATTTCCCTAAATCGCTTCAGGCAAATGCCGGGATGGTTCCTTTGAAAGGGCACGGCCGATTTCCTTCCCCATCCTTCCCTAACCCGAGCTTGCGCTCCGTCTCTAATGACCTCGTTGTCTACGGGACGTTAAACACTAACCACCACCACCACCTCCTCCTCAAAGAGTACTCCCACGGAGTATTCTTTGGGAACGTTGGTTCTTCTTTGCGAATTTTAATTGTAATGATTTTGCGATTTACTATGATTTTGAATTTTGAGTTTGAGTTTACTGGAATCCTATGTTTCTTTCGTATGTTAATAAATTACGAAGTATTAGATTCTTGATTCAATTACTGGTTAATATCCAAATATTAGTGTTAACTTGGAATTTGTTTGCTTGTTCATTTTTCATGGAATTTGGAACTTGTTTTGGGGAAATCTTTGGGAATTTTGGAGCTAATTTTTGATTTTCATTTCTCGTCCGAGGAAGTGGCATTACATGGTTCAACTGAACCGACCATTGATGGTGAATATTTATGTTCGCTACTTGAAACTGAAGTTTTATGGATGATAACGCGCCATGTCACCGGCCACACTTGTCTGCAGTTGGTTTAAAGAATATTCTGGACGTTTAGAACGAATGATTTGGCCACTTATATCTCAAATATATGGAACATAATCGAGAGGTCAGTTCGTGCACAAGGTCCTGCACCGGTAACACTTTAAATGTTACGGACGTCTATAGAGGCAGCATGGCTCGGTATTCCTACTGCGGGGTTCCAACGACTTGCTCAGTCCATGCCATATCGAGTTGCTGCACTTCACCAGGTAAAAGGAGATCCGACACCATTCTATGACTTATATCACCTCAGTGTATACGCTAGTTAGCTCTCGACGGGAGTCACAGTCTTCGAATGGATTGTACCGAAATACTGGCTTATTGAGAGAAACGACTTTTCTTCGGAACTGCAGACTGTTAACGGTGGTCCGAGAATACATATGTGAGTGCTCGAAGAGTTCTTAACTAATAGAACCAAGAACGTCGTTCTGGACGGCGAATGTTCATCATAGGCGAGGCTGTAGTTAGGAGTGCAACAGGGAAGTGAGGTAGAACTGCTCTTCTCCCCTATGACGGATAGGGTGAGCAGCAATATGAGACCGTTTGCTGACGAAGTTGTAGTGCACAGGTCGGTGTCATCGTTGAGTGGCGGTGGGAGCTTTCATGATGACTTACAACTGAACATCACCAACTTTACCTCGTATTTTAAAAAGCACATAGCAAGATCACGAGCGAAAATTTTGGCCATAATCATGGTAGTAAGCAGTTACAGATTTGCGAAGGTATACCTTTCATCTACATCTACACCTACATGGATACTCTGCAAATTCACATTTAAGTTCCTGGCAGAGTGTTTATCGAACCAGCTTCACAATTCTCTATTATTTCAATCTCGTATAGCGCGGAAAGAATGAACACCTATATCTTTCCGTACGAGCTGTGATTTCCCTTATTATATCGTGGTGATAGTTCCTCCCTATGTAGGTCGGTGTCAACAAAATATTTTCGCATTCTGAGGAGAAAGTTGGTGATTGGAATTTCGTGAGAGGATTCCGTCGCAACGAAAAACGGCTTTCTTTTAATGATGTCCATTCCAAAACCTGTATCATTTCTGTGACACTCTCTCCCATATTTCGCGATAATACAAAACGTGCTGCCCTTCTTTGAACTTTTTCGATGTACTCCGTCAGTCCTCTCTGGTAAGGATCCCACACCGCGCAGCAGTATTCTAAAGAGGTCGGACAAGTGTAGTGTAGGCAGTCTCCTTAGTAGGTCTGTTACATTTTCTAAGTGTCCTGCCAATAAAACGCAGTCTTTGGTTAGCCTTACCCACAACATTTTCTATGTTGAATGACAACCGCGCTCCACCCCACTGCAGCCACTTAATGCCTGAATACGAAACACTGCACAGTGGAGTGAGTAAAACGTTGATGGAATATTGTTTTGACGTTGGTAATACGTTTTGTTCATTGTGTCAAAGTGTGCGTTTGCTAACCTCCATGTGGTGCCAGAGACCAGTTTGCTTCGAACATTTTTATGTTGCGATTCACAAATGTAGTGTAAATGGTTCAAATGGTTCAAATGGCTCGGAGCACTATGGGACTTAACATCTTAGGTCATCAGTCCCCTAGAACTTAGAACTACTTAAACCTAACCAACCTAAGGACATCACACACATCCATGCCCGAGGCAGGATTCGAACCTGCGACCGTAGCAGTCGCGCTGTTCCGGACTGAACGCCTAGAACCGCGAGACCGCAGTGTAAATGAATGAAACGAATGATGTGTTATTAAATATGTGGCTTAGCGCTGCTTCATTATTAAAACAACTATTGTACGTTAAATTCTTTGAATTTTAAAGCTAACAATGTTGAAGTGAGGTATATTTGCAGCAGATACGCTGTTCTTCAACATTGTTCCCATGATTAAATTGTAAATCGAAGATCATTAACTTCATTTCATAATAATTCTTCAGTTGGTTAGTTCAATTCATTCTGTTGTTGAGGAATGTACATAGCTGCAGAATGTCAATATCTATCAATATGAGGATATTATTAAAATAATATTGAGCGTATATGTGGGTCAAGTTGCGGAATTACGTAATCGTATTACTTATCCATTTTTCGCATAGAATCACGTTGGTCTTGAACAAGATTTTTTTAAAAAAGTTGGTCAGATGTGCCCACCTAATCCACCATAATCCGTCGACTTCAACATCTTGCGAATAGGACGTCTCGGGTTTCACTCTACTGTACAGAACTTCGCACCCGGGCCCTAGGACGCTGCAAAGGGGCGGATCGAGTGACAAACAACCGGCGCGCGCCTTAGTTTACAAACTGTACTTTCAGAAGTCATAACTGCCTACAGAAAGAATAACGGTCCAAATTTTCGGGTGGGATCGACTGCTGGTGCTTATTTCTTGCTACTGCGCTTTTGTCCCCTTAAAGTATGAGGTCAATTCGGGGGTGTTTCCTTGGTAGAAATAATTTCCCTTTATTGTGATGAATGTAACTACTTCTTCACTAGTTATCTGATCTTCCCATCTAATCTTCGGCATTCTTCTGTATCACCAAATGACGATAGATTCTTTGTCTCCTCGTCTGTATTCTCTATTACCCACGTTCACTGTGCGTACACGGCTGCATCCAGACAAAAAAACTTCCAAAAAAGAATTCCTAGAATTAAATTTATATTAGATCTTAAAATATTTTTCTTCCTTAAAAACATTTTTCTTGCTATTACTAGTTTGCATTTTATATCCTATCTACTTCCGCTGTAGATAGTTTTATTGGTCTACAAATAGCAAAACTCATCTACTATTTTTAGTGTCTCATTTCCTTATCTACTTTCCCCAGCAACGCCTGATTTAATTCGACTACGCTCCATTACACCCGTTTTACTTTTGTTGTTCATCTTGTAACGTCTTTTCACAAAATACTAATGATGTAGGCGATCGTCGATTCGCCATCATGACGTACATATTAATTATACAGGAGACTCTTAGGTATACCAGAGACATGGAAATTCCTAGATTGTTGCATTTTTCAGCTAATAGAGGATGACGAACAGATGTTCCTTTACCGATGATGTTAAGTCGTGGAATTATTTAGCCTGATATCTTAGCCAGATTGAACGTTGATATCAAAAGCATTTCTGCTTGTGCTTTCGTGGGCTTATCCTGTCTACATCTCTTAATGGGCCATTCATTGTGGGTCTTGCAGTTGCTGCTAAGTTGCCTGTATGTCGTTCTGGGCGAAATGGGTTTTTATGTGATTTAAGCGACAAGTACATTGAAACAGAATGTATACTTTGAATAGTTTGACAACGAGTTTTTTTTTGTGTTCTATCAACTGAATGTCGCGCTAATCAATTGGGGGGAGTGTCAAGCACTCCATCTGCGTGCGACTCATACAGACACTATTGTGTGTGCTTTCCTATTTAAATTATTTTTGTTTTGTGTTTCTGGATTGAAATAGAGTAGCTGGTCGTCATTCACCTGAACAGGTTGAAACGTGCACCAGATCAGCAATCATTCTAATTCGCCACGATATGCTCTCTGATAGGTCTGGTCGCATGTTGGTCTGTTAATGAACCAGCAACAACATTTAAATGCGATCTAGACGATCGTTTACACTTTTTCTAGGAGAGTTTCGTCCTTCGTGCTTTAAGACCGGTATTGTGAAGATTGGCGGACAGTGTGTGGCGAAGGGTACGCGGCCTGTCTGGATTATTTTCCCACGTCACTCCCACCCGTATTTGATTTGCGATCGTGCGTTTCCTTTATATAGCAGGAAGTCTTGGTTAGAAATAAACAATTCTCTGTTTTCTAGACTTGTTGAGTTAAATGTACTCACTGTTCAACATGCCTAGGTCGGTTGTGGGTGGTCCTAAGGGACCAGAGGATCGTTTCAGTGATCTAATATACCGGATGTTTCGCGTTGTTGTTACAAGCTTTCAGGGATGGTGGAGAAAATGCTATATGTTTTTAGAAGTATTTATATAAAATGCGGACAGTTAAGCCCTACTTCATCGGTCATGCATCGTCTTGTACTCTGAAACAGAAACAGGTATTTTACCATAAAAAATGTGATACTTTCAAATGAACTGAGTTTCTATAATAGCTTAACAAATTTATCTGTTTTGAAAATGGAAAACTGTGTTAGTTTCCAAAAGCTTCTGTTCCCAAACGTATTTAACCTGTAACTGTTTTTGGATGATACTTCTGTTTTATTTGATTTCATTTACTGATTGTTCGTTTGTGAGTAATTCGGCAGACAGACGATTAAATACAGTAGTCACAAGATTTTCTCGGTTTCAGCACCTTTAAATTAGAATATTTGTTCCTTGGTATATGTTTCCACGTTTGGAAGAACCTTAATTTTCCGGAGTAATTTTATAGCATCCGAAAAAGACCGCAGCACAAAAAAGCGAATGCCGCAATTTAGAAATGGAATGTGAAATTGTATTAAATTTCTGTTGCAGGGGTGGCCGGAAGCGAAAGCCTGAAAAGTGTTCCAAGCTACAACACTTTACCCTACTGAAGGAATGAATGGTCGAAAATGTACCTAAGGGTCCTTTTGTTTCTTTTTCTTTTTTGACATGAATCACGTACGTCAACAACTGAAACCCATGGCACCTGTTCTAAGTGATGGCCACGTGGTTCAGTGCATGCATTACAACGTAATCTACTGATAGATCTGAGCTCTCTGTTCACAATAATTTGACACTTCCTCTTTAACATGTTGTTGTTTAGAGGGTTGTTTACTGTTCCACCAGCACTGACCAGACTGTATTGCCTGAAATGCGTATTTCACAGCCCACTTACTGATAAATATCCTCGCACAATATTCAACACAATCTTCTGCATTCCTACTGTGCAAAGAATTCTTTGTGGAGCGTCTTGGCCAATTCTCCGTGGTTTTGTCGTTCTATTTTCTCAAACTTTTTGTGAACAGTGATGAAATTTCCTCCAATTAGAGTGATATCTTTTACGAAACTGTTGTCTGAACATTCACTCAACCTTCCGAGCAGTGCAGCCACTGTATCATACAAGTTCCAGTAACAAGTAATGCCTTGCCTTCGACGACCAGTCAGGAACTGCAAACACTGGTAAATTCCAACGCGGACACGTCACAGACAAGTGTGTGCCCTTTTTTGCAAGGCAGCACCGCCAGCATCTATGCTGCAGGCTCTGTTTTACTGTAAAACATTTGCAGTTTACAACCCTTCCACGTTCAAGATCTCGTACCGCCTGAAATATTCGACGACCTCTGGTTCCTTATTCTCAGTTTAGCATCCTCTACCGTCTTTTTAATTTTTACCCTAAAGCCTTCGGGCACCCTTCATAACTTCATCGAATGATTTTTAATGTTTCTATAACAGCATATGGTAGGAATGCAGGTTCTTGGGGAAAATGATTAATGTGTATTTCAAAGCAACGTTCTTCAGTTTCTGAGAATACTTCTGGCATAGTAAAAAATTGGTGAATGTCGTCTCTGTGGTGGAAAAGTAGTGTGATTTATGTTTATACATCACCTATTATGCAACGTCATCAGGTTCTTGCCATGATTTCTCTGAGTGTGAGATTATTATTTATTTATCGGTTATTTAGCCCAACCAGATTAAGACTCTAAGGGTCTCTCTTACATTTGACCGGGAACAACACACACATCCTTGATCCTATCTAACTGCTGTGTTCCACACAAAAGTAGAAAATAACATAGTACATTCTGCGTCCGAAGTCCGAAGTATATAATAATATGTCCGTTTTGCCAACCAGATGTATGATTCTGTAAACGAATTTAATTAGCTATACTGGAGCATTAACAATGAGGGTAAACCAGAGTAAGTAATTCAGTGATTTGCAGCAATCACCATGTGTAGAATGCGACTTCTAGACTACATTCACGTAAATTCCTGATATTCATTTAGTAGTTAAAAGAGATTGGTTAATCGTTGGGTTTTTGATGTGGTCACTTGTCTAGCGAAATCGAGTGAGGTAGGTGGCGCAGCGATGAGATACTAGTGTAGTATTCAGGAGAACATCGGTTCAGATGCCTGTCATCCCATTCAGACTTAAATTTTTCGTGGTTTCTCTAAGTCGCTAAAGCCAGATGCTGGGGTGATTCCTTTGAAAAGGACGCGGCTGTTTTCCTTCCTCAATCCGAGTCTGTGCTCCTTCGGTAATGGCCTTGTCGACTGGATGTAGACACTAATCTTTCTTTCTTTCACTGTTTATTCCAAAAAGTCAATCAATGGCCTTAATTACAAAAAAAGGTTCAAATGGCTCTGAGCACTATGGGACTTAACTTCTGAGGTCATCAGTCCCCTAGAACAACTTAAACCTAACTAACCTAAGGACATCACACACATCCATGCCAGAGGCGGTCGCGCGGTTCCAGACTGTAGCGCCTAGAACCGCGCGGTCACTCCGACCGGCTTGTACCGCTCCACACCGGAGCGGACAGGCACTCGGGCGAAAGTCATTCAAAACCGGCGCTAGGCGCCAGGTTCCGCCTTCAATTACATTTCCGATATAAACGTCTCCCTGTGGCTATTGTTCACCATATATTGTAATTCTTTGTTCGCATTTTAGTATGGAAACAGTTCGTTTGGGATGGTAATTTGCGAGAATTTATTTGTACACATGCATTGACTGTTAATCGTACATTCACAATGGCAAATTCCTTGTCCTTTTATTACAGCAACTGGTCACTATATGCGTAGGTTATGGATAGCACCATAAAATCTATGGACAGTTCTGGGACGGTGAAGCGTGAAATCCACCAGACATGAAATTGTCTGACGGTATACTTGTTTTTCTTACGGTTGCCAACTTTTGCACGTTTTAGAGGCTTCATTGTGGTGTGTTGCCTGGGTGGAAGTAGACGTGTACTGTGGTGACAGGCTGTGGATAGACGCCGATGAAAGAGGAAAAGGGGGAGGGGTGTTGTGATGGAATGGAAGAGGTGGGAGTTGATGAACAGTTATGGACTGTTTTACAAAAATTATAACCTTTTTATTTATGACGTAGCTTGCTAAAAATTCTGTTTTTGCCTATCAGAAAAAAAGACAAAAGGCAGACGCATGAACATGTATATGTGCGTCATAGTTCGTATTTGTATTTATATGAACAAGCTGTGAAAGCAATGTCGAGCTGTGTTCGCTGTCCTCACAACGTTATACATAGTACAAGCAGCTACGAAATATCCTTTATGTAATATACTTAAAGCACGTTAACGAAACTCCGCTTTTACGAGTACAGCCGTGATAGCAGTTCTCGAAGCTACTATAAAGTTGGTGCGGGCAGGCAAACAGATCAGGTGCAGCAGACACTACAAAGTTTTTAAATTTTCACAGCGACCTTAACCGCACATAGAATTGGCAATCGAACAAGTTGGCGAGGATTCGATTAGATTCAGCCCTCCTGTCGTCAAAGATCCAGACTGAAGTTCCTACCTAAACGGCGCAAATGACGCAATACAGTCTGTGTCCGAAGTCTGAAATATGTGAGAATATGTCCCTTTCTACAAAAAAATGTCAAGTTCTGTAAAAGAAAGTAGTTTCCAACAGTCCATCATTAACAATGAAGGAAAAAAGCTTAAGTAATTAAATGATTTGCAGAAATCATTACTTTAAGGATGCGTCTTTTTAGCTGGTTCATGGACGTTGTCATTTCCAAATGACACCACTTTTATTTTTTACTGCAGTATACCATTTTGTTCTAGTATTTCTGAAGTTAATCTCCCTGAATAGAGAATTTCGATTGGTTTTATCTTTTACGTCAGCTTCTGTGAACATCTCAAAGAGCGTAACAATATTTGTAGAGTATGATTTGAAAATAAATGTTATATATTGACTCAGATAGCAATATATTTCAGTTCGTTGGGGCCAGGTTCAGCTGATGCCTAATTTCTGACCCAGATTTTACCATGCTTTCGCCAATGCCTAAATAAAATGTCCTGTGACTAGGGCCTCCCGCCGGATGCAAGTCTTTCGATTTGACACCACTTCGGTGACTTGCGCGTCGATGGGTATGAAATGACGATGACTAGGACAACACAACACCCAGTCCCTGAGCGGAGAAAATCTCTGACCCAGCCGGGAATCGAACCCTGGTCATTAGGATTGACATTCTGTCGCGCTAACCATTTGGCTACCGGGGGCGGACCGCAAAAGCCTGAAAGCTGATATCAAGTCAAGTATTTTACTTATGCAGTGTTTTTGTCGTGTATGGACTTTAGTGGGCTGTTATTTACCATACTAAATATATGAAATACTTGTCACTGCCGAAATCACCCGTAACGTTCAGTTTTACTTAGTCTCATTCAGAACCTCACATGTCTTATTTTTCTAAATCTTCTGCAACAATAGAATCCCAATATGTCACAGTTTACGCTGAAAGCTCTTGAGTTTTCAATACTTTAACTTGTAGATGTAAATGTGAAAGGTATGATGATGTTTTTACAATCGTGTCGTCGTTTGATGGTACCAGTCATTCCGAAACTATTTTACATTGAAACCGATCTTGTTCCATTCGTTCGATGTGATCCTCATATCCAACATGTTCTGTAATAATCTTTTCTTCACTGAATACCTGTTACGATTAATGTCGTGCATATTGGTCTCATCGTCTAACACTACCATCTTCCTCTCTCCCGATGCATTTATTACTAGAAATGCTGCTTCTGATTACCCATTTTCCTAGATGTGGTTGTTTTTTCTTTTATTACTTGCCTGTTTCGCCCTTTGTCTATTTTGATATCCTTCTGAATACATGGTTTCAGAAACTCCATTATTAATAATAGCTATATGTTTAAGCTCAGTCAGTTCCTTAGCTTAAAGGGTTTGACGTTTTAAAACGTTCTCCTTGTTTTAGGCAGTTTGAATTTCTTATTTCTTCTACAGCATTCTTCCCAATTAAAATTTTTACCAGCTTGTAATTCTCGTTTAGACAGCTGTACGCTTGAGTTGTCTGCCTTGCTCATTTTGTAGTAATATCAGTTATAAGTTTCTGTAATTTTGGCGTATTAATTATGAGTCTTTAGTACGCTGATCTACAAGGATAATGCCTTCAGATGCTGAACTCCACTCTTATGTCCTGATGGATTTGCCTTCCTGCTCTGAACGTTCGTATCACTCCTTTCTTTGCTTCTATAGTTGAACACCTTACCCACCCACATGGCAACGTCATTGTCATCGAACTGCTTCTTGAAACTTTCTTCTCTGTTGTACTCCATTGGTTTGTTCATTATGTTCTTCTGTTCGTATACTTCCTGCCTATTCTTCCCAGAACTGCAAACACTTTATTCCGATTTAATATGGATTGTTTTCATCGCGTCGGTGAGCGGAATAATAATGTCTTAGTTTTATTGATTATTCTTCCCATCCCATTACTAAGATGTGACATGTTCGCCTGCTTACTGATCTCTGATAGGCTTGATACTGGGCCATTCAAAGCCTGAAGGTAAGCCACATTGCATTTACTACGTATCGACGCCGCTCTCAGGTTACTCTTCTTGACTTAACAGACACTGGCACAAATTCGTAACGGCGCTCTTATCACCTAGTCCTTAGAGCTCACCAAAGTAAACAGTACAAAAAGAGAAGAAATGTTATAAAATTTGGAAATTTGTGGTAAGTTACTATGGGACCAAACTGCTGAGGTCATCGGTCCCCAGGCTTACGCAATACTTAATCTAACTTAAACTAACTTACGGTAAGGACAACACACACATACACCCACCTACCCACCCACCCACCCACACACACACACCCTCACACACACACACACACACACACACACACACACACACACACACACACACACACACACACACACACATGCCCGAGGGAGGACTGGAACTTCCGACGGGAGGGGGGGGGGGGAGTCGCGCGGACCTTTGCAGTGCGCCTAAGACCGCGCGGTTACCCCGCGAGCGAGAAATGTTATAGAAGTTGGTATTCTATATAAGCATTTATTTATTTGACACCACCAAAGAGATATCTCCTACAAGTAGTTTTATTACAATCTGGTGATTTAGTCTTTTAGGTACGTTACTCGATCGAAGACCATCGCATTGGGAAGCAGGTTGCCAATCAGTACCAAAGGGATCGAAAAGACTGTTAATGTTACCTTGTTCTAAAATAAACAGTGAGACGCCTTTATCATCGTCAGTGAATTCAAATGGTTCAAATGGCTCTGAACACTATGGGACTCAACTGCTGAGGTCATAAGTCCCCTAGAACTTAGAACTACTTAAACCTAACTAAACTAAGGACATCACACACATCCATGCCCGAGGCAGGATTCGAACCTGCGACCGTAGCGGTCGCACGGTTCCAGACTGAAGCGCCTAGAACCGCTCGGCCACACCGGCCGGCGTCAGTGCATTCTTTTATTTAGTTGCTGTTATGCAGATTTGTGTGAATGTTCAGTCAGGGAAACCGTAATAAAGGTTAGGTTTGTTCCGACTGCATCCACATACACAAGTAGTTCAGTACGCTTAGTCCTAGCCATTCGCCTCTCACCTGTCGAGGTGCTGTGGGAAGCAGTGAAGCCAGCGAGCTCGGCGGTCGCCAGCTATGTTCAGCTGTCGCCGTAGCTAAAGGTGGAGGGTGTGACGTGACGAAAGCGGTGCGGCGCGATGTAACACGGGATACACACTTCGTTCACCCGTCGTCACCTTCGTACTTTCCGACTGGTTCCTGGGTCGAGCCACTGTTAGGCCATTCTTGATTTTACATCCTTTACAAACCATATTTCCGTACACTCAGTGACGTGTTTGTATCTGCTCCAAATGGAGGCGTTGTTTTACAGCGCAAGCGGTACTCCATTTTCCAAAGTGACCAAGTGGCAATTAAAAAGAAAAGAAAAAAGAAAAGCGCAGTGCTACTTCTGGACGCGGGGTTACCTCTTTCTTCTCTTGGGGTGCGCCAGCAGAGAAACTAATCAGAATCTCTCTCTCTCTCTCTCTCTCTCTCTCTCTCTAGCTCACATTCCTCCTTTGAGGCGCTCGAGGATGATAAACTCACCTTCAAATCACTGTCTTGAGCGCTTGTTCACTCAGTCTGCTTTGCTGTGTTGGACAGTGGAAACTGATAAATTACTATACACATTAATAGTCTTTACTTTAAGCACTAAAATAGTTCTTTTCACGAGGATAACGCTTAAATTTTGAAAGACAGCCACTCCTTTTGTGGCTGAACCTGTATGTTCACGTATGATTACGAACGTAATTTTTACCCTGAAATATACCCCCAGACACCGAACATTACCTACTAATGAAACATTATGACCATTATTGTGAAGTGTCGGAGATGGCAAAACTTTCGTGAAGCTGTCGGATGTAACATAGCTGAAATTTAAACTAAACCATTCAAGGTAAACAGTGTACTGCACTGCTTGTAGTTTAATAGATCCAACTTGTGCATGACAAATATCTTTGTCATTAATGAGGTATATTGCTTAACAACCTGTTAATGTTGGAAGGAAGGAGCTTTGATGACACATCTCCTCCGCCGCGAGTCTCCTCGTACTGTATCATGGAGTCTTATCTGTGGCGCTGTAGAATTGTTACGAAAGATACGCGCAAGCACTGCGCTTCATGCTCCGTTATTCTTGGATTAATTGCAAAGAAAGTAAATGGAGCGCATTCTTGTCAAACGTATCTTAAGACTTGCAGAGATGTGAGAGACTTACAGAGATGTGGAGTAAGTGGTGAAATTCGTGAATAAAGGAAAAGGTGCAAGATAAGAAATCAGCAAAAACCAAACGTATTAAAGGTGCAGTTATTTACCTGAAGGTAAAATTAAATAACACGGGAGGTGTGCTTACTTGAAATAATTTATTCTCAGTTCCGAAACTGACAGAACGTCCAGTTTCTTTCTCCAAACGTTCCTTGTGCCTTCCTCTTGTCATACAGCACATATCCCAGATGAACGCGAGCATGCCAGGTGCCAGCATGTACCTCCTACTGCTCGTCGGTGGCTGAAGGAGGTGGACCGATGTACACCTTGTCCTTAACATGTCCTCACAGACAAAAGTCTACGGGTGTCCGATCTGGAGAGCTCGGTATCCTAGCTGTGTTCTCACTTTATCCAACCTAAACAGGAACCAGTCGAGGTAGGTACGCTGCGACCTCTCGGTGACAATGGGGACAGCACCGTCTTGTCGAAAAATGAATACAGTACACCCACATACTCTTGAGGTTGTGGTATCACCAGTTCTTAAATACATCTAGAAATGTAATTACAGTAACAGTCTACTCACACGAAAAAAATATTTAATACGCTTTGAGGGAAATCAACGCACAAGAGAAATTAACTTTCGGCGAGTCTCGTATATGTTCCAAGGTCTCAGTCAGTTTCTGTGTACCGCATATCCACAAACTGTGGCGGTTAAAGTTTCCACTAAGGTTGAATGTAGTCTTAACACTGATCATTATTTTGTCAAGAAAATTATCTTCATTTACCATTCCGTTAATCATCTCCATACAGAACTCATACCGACTCTGGTTATCATTATCGTTTAACGCCTGCAACGGTTCAAGTTGTACGGCTTCCAATATAGTCCACATCCAAACCGACACGACAGCACATAATGTTTGAATACAAAATGCAACACAAAAAGAACACAATGCCACATAACCGCTAAGCACATGTCCATTCCATCCACATAAATGCAACAGAAGTACTTGTCGCCTGCTGGAGTGTCATCATATTGCTGAAAGTTGTCAGCATAAAGTGGCCATCTCCAAAACACAAGACAAATGTGTAAATCAACTCCGTTCATTCTGCTACTAGGAATCAGAGTGCTTTATGGCAAAACTGCACTGGTTGTCCCAATCTAAATACAGGATCGCACCGCTCTGATTGGCTGGCACCTGTCAAAGTTTGCGTGTGTCGCTAAGAGATAACTGCCGATTCCTTTGGAAAAATGGATCCCTCTAGCAGACAGATTCGGCTAGGGTCGCATCGTCTTTGAGTTGACAAGTGACTTTTGCATAGCACGCGAATATGTGATTTGAAAGACGTTCGTGCAAAAGCAACTTTAGAACGCTGCAGAAGGCATCATATTTTAATAATATGTTTGGAGTTGGAAAGTACAGGGTGTTTCAAAAGGTATGACCTGATTTCAAAACTGTATATTTATTGATAAATACGTATTACATAGATGGCACAGATCGAAAAATACAAAATTCTGAAAAGTTTTAGCTGTGCTATTTCAGATGCTTTGTGTGTCCACCAGCAGCACCACCAACAACCTCTGGTCGATTGCTAAATTCGTCATAAACTTTACACAATGTATCTGCTTTTACAGAACTTATGGCGACTGTTATTCTGTTCCTCAATTCTTTAATGTCATGAAGTAAACGGGAGATGAACACACTTTACACCACATATCCGCACAAGAAAAAATCGAATTGGGTCATTTTTGGCGATCTTGGAGGCCAAGAATGCAGGGCAATGTCTCCGGTGCGCCCTATCCAGCGCTGAGACAATGTGTCATTGAGAAACTGACGTACGTTGTTATGCCAGTGTGGTGCAGCTCCATCCTGTTGGAAAATGAAGTCATCGGAATCATCCCGAAGTTGTTGAAAAAGCTAATTGTGGACCATTTGAAGACAGCTCATTCCGGTCACTATGTTTTCGTTTCCACCACGTCTTCAGAAGTGCAAGGTCGACGTGGACTCTTAGCTTTGCGCAAGCGTCCTGTCTATTCAAATTGGCGATACAAACGACGAATGTTTTTGGGTGCAGACGGATCAGTCCCAATAAGCCGACGAAAAGCGCGGTGGACTGAAATCACTGATTCACTCTTTGCAAACTGCTCTCTTTGCAAAACGCCTTCTGTTGAGCGGACGCCATCTTACTTCTGACTCAATGAAAACTCAGAACACGCATTGTCTGACAGCTAACAGCGATTTTCTGAAGCTCTGGGCCACGCCCATTCAAACATCAGACATTTTCTTGCTGGCACGTCCCCTGTTTCGTAATTATTACCGTCTAGAACCAAGTCATTCTTTTTGAGACCACCTATATGCACAAAGATTAAAAATATGATGTTAAATTAGGCAGTGCTGAGGTAAACAGACGTAGGTTTCGGTCAAAGCGTGTGTCGGCCATACCAACCCGCCTCCGTAGTCGAGGTGCTAACACACTCTGGAGCTGTGACATTCGACAAGGTAAATATCAATTCGAATCCCAAAAGTAAAAGAATTTTTAGCATCAGTACTGGGTCAGCAACGGTAAGAAAGACCTGGAGTGAAAGCCTATCACACTGATAACAGTGATCTCTCTGACAGATGTTACATATCGGAGAAGGACAGCCTTTTCGATTAGATCGCTGAAAAATCTTTCAGGGTCTCACAGTCTGCTATACTGATCGACTTTATTATCAGACTTGTTTCATCACCTCTGAAACAGAGAAAGTTCTGACGTTTTCATTTTACTGTTCTGTGTAAATAAACATGCTATTGACTCAAGGTTCATTTAGATATCACTTTGCTTTAGTAGACATAATACTATTGCGAATGGTATGCGCTTGTGTTTCTCGATCTGAACCACGGTACAACTCATCTTTTTCAGGCTGTCAGATCCATAGGTGGGAGTTAAGTCACATTATGTGGGAAGGAAGTTCACAGGACCAGCTAGAGTGGAAAACCAGGCATTTTGTATAGTCACTCCTTTTTCTTTTAAATACAATAACATTTATAATACTATAATATTTTGCCGGTAGGGAGCTTTAGTGTGGGGAGTGTTGTGTGGTGGTGATTTCACTGGACATAATTGAAGTCATCATTTATTGATAAACTTGATAAACGTACAATAAGCATATTACACTGCAACGTCAGAGCAATTTCACAATCATCGATCATAAAACAGTTTAAAGGCAATCTGCGTATCGTCACATTTTTGAATAGAGGAAAATAATCTTTATCCTTACCAATAACGAACGACATTTACAATTTTTTTGAATATATTTTAAAATTGCTCTTTAATAATACACAATTCTAAAAACATACATAACAATTTTTTTTCAACTGGCTTTACATATACTGAACTCTTCACGTAGCTGTAGCACAAATGGCACACCAAACTTTAACACAGTTAAACAGAGACAAATTATATCAGTAGCTCTCACATATACACTACTGGCCATTAAAATTGCTACAACACGAAGATGACGTGCTACAGACGCGAAATTTAACCAACAGGAAGAGGTTGCTGTGATATGCAAATGATTACCTTTTCAGACTATTCACACAAGGTTGGCTCCGGTGGCGACACCTACAACGTGCTGACATGAGGAAAGTTTCCAACCGATTTCTCATACACAAACAGCAGTTGAACGGCGTTGCCTGGTGAAACGTTGTTGTGATGCCTCGTGTAAGGAGGAGAAATACGTACCATCACTTCTTCGACTTTGATAAAGGTCGGATTGTAACCTATCGCGATTGCGGTTTATCGTATCGCGACATTGCTGCTCGCGGAGGTCAAGATCCAATGACTGTTAGCAGAATATGGAATCGGGGGTTCAGGAGGGTAATACGGAACGCCGTGCTGGATCCCAACGGTCTCGTATCACTAGCAGTCGAGATGACAGACATCTTATCCGCATGGCTATAACGGATCGTGCAGACACGTCTCGATTCCTGAGTCAACAGATGCAACAGATGGGGACGTCTGCAAGACAACAACCATCAGCACGAACAGTTCGACGACGTTTGCAGCAGCATGGACTATCAGCTCGGATGCAATGGCTGCGGTTACCCTTGACGCTGTATCACAGACAGGGGCGCCTGCGATGGTGTACTCAACGACGAACCTGGGTGCACGAATGGTAAAATGTCATTTTTTTGGATGAATTCAGGTTCTGTTTACAGCATCATGATGGTCGCATCCGTGTTTGGCGACATCGCGATGAACGCACATTGGAAGCGTGTATTCGTCATCGCCATACTGACGTATCACCCGGCGTGAAGGTACGGGTTGCCATTGGTTACACGTCTCGGTCACCTCTTATTCGCATTGACGGCACTTTGACCAGTGGACGTTACATTTCAGATGTGTTACAGCCTGTGGCTCTACCCTTCACTCGATCCCTGCGAAACCCTACATTTCAGCAGGATAATGCATGACCGCATGTTTCAGGTCCTGCACGGGCCTTTCTGGATACAGAAAATGTTCGACTGCAGCCCGGGCCAGCACATTCTCCAGATCTCTCACCAATTAAAAACGTCTGGTCAATGGTGGCCGACAACTGGCTCGTCACAATACGCCAGTCATTACTCTTGATGAACTGTGGTATCGTGTTGAAGCTGCATGGGCAGCTGTACCTGTACACGCCATCCAAGCTCTGTTTGACTCAATGCGCAGGTGTATCAAGGCCGTTATTACGGCCAGAGGTGATTGTTCTGGGTACTGATTTCCCAGGATCTATGCACCCAAATTGCGTGAAAATGTAATCACATGTCAGTTCTAGTATAATATATTTGTCCAATGAATACCCGTTTATCGTCTGCATTTCTTCTTGGTGTATCAGTTTTAATGGCCGGTAGTGTATTTCAAGAGCTGTTATGCAATCTCGGCGCTGCTAGAGCACTAACTATTTAAAAGCAATCAACCTTCATAAGGTAGACTTTCAGTTAAATATCACATTCCTTTGTATCACTTAAGAGACCCACAGATATAACTTATATAACAAATAAGAAAAGCCGAACTTAAAATTAATTTAAGACAAGGGATTAACGATGATTAATCCATAACAAATGCCTGACTTATACTAGAAACAAATACACTAACATGTATAGTTTGAAAGACACGGGGTCATGCTAGGAGACAACCGTCCATGTCCATGATAAAACGTGCTAGAAGAGATGCCACTAAAAAGGACCTCCGTTATAAACCTCAACGACTGCTTAAAACAACGTATCTCATACGTTGAGCAACCATAGCGTTTGTCAAACAACGTCACTCAAATACTGATCAATAATACTGTCTGTCAAACAAAGTCTCTCAAACACCGATGTACCACACTTCACGTAACTGTCACTTTGATGCACCATCCAACTGAAGTAAAAAGGAGAACATACTAAACAGCCACTATCAGAACAGAATGCGTTGTGAAGCAAGGCAGAACAGACAACAACTTCGGCTCTGGCGATCACTGGCGTGAGGCACCAGCTGACGGTGCCTCGAGTCTCTTTGCCCCAGGTAACACCAGCCACACAGCACTCATAGCAAGCCTTCTCTGACAACAGTACGCAGAGACTTTGCTGGAATGGCACAATCGACATGTCGTTTACGACCATACATTGATCATCTTCAGATTTACGAGTGCAACAGGAAAATAAACAAATCATCGAGTAAAACAGAAATCTTGCGTTCCCCAAGGAAGTGTTATAGGCCCTCTGTTGTTGCTGATATACATAAACGATTTAGGAGACAATCCAAGCAGTCCTCTCAGCTTGTTTGCAGATGATACTGCCATTTACCAGTCTAAAGGCTGTAAACTCAACTGAATACTGAGAGATTACAGTTACGAATAACTTAAATTTGAACGATAACATTGATGATACTAAAGGGAAAGCAAAGCGATTTATTGGCAAAACACATAGAAAATGTAGCAGATTTACCACAGGGAATGCTTACACTATGCTCGTGCGCCCGCTTCTGAAGTACTGTTGTGCAGCATGGGATCTGCACCAGATAGGATTGACTGAAGGCATCGAAAAAGTACAAAGAAGGACATCTCGTTTTGTATTATGGTGAAATAGGGAAGAGAGAGTCACGGATAACATTGGGATGGTACTCATTAAAACGAAGAAGTTTTTCGCTGCGGCAGGTCCTTCACGCGAAATTTTAATAACCAGCTCCCTCCTCATATTGCGAAGATATTTGGTTGGCCCCCACGTACATATGGAGAACTGATCGTTAAGAGGAATCGGAGATAGGACGGAAAGATTTAAGTATTCGTTCTTCCCGCACGCTGTTCGAGAGTGGAATGGTAGGGCAGTAGCTTAGAAGATGGTTCGATGAACCCTCCGTCAGGCATTTAATTATGAATTGTAGTGTTATGATTTAGTGGTGGGTATAGATGAAAGCTACATTACAAAATGAAGGTCTGTAAACATTTCACCCGTTCTGTTTGCAATTAACGTGAAATAAAACTGAAAATGCAGTCGATTCATATCTATGCGTCATGCATGGCATTTGGGAATCAGTGTGCCGTTATACTAAATCTAAGAACAGCAGGGAACGAAGGAATAAACACAAAAATGTATGTCCGCAGCTCGTAGTCGTGCGGTAGCGTTCTCGCTTCCCACGGCCGGGTTCCCGGGTTCGATTCCCGGCGGGGTCAAGGATTTTCTCTGCCTCGTGATGACTGGGTGTTGTATGATGTCCTGAGGTTAGTTAGGTTTAAGTAGTTCTAAGTTCTAGGGGACTGATGACCATAGATGTTAAGTCCCGTAGTGCTCAGAGCCAGCCACAAAAATGTATGAAAATTAAGGCTATAATCAGCCTGAAGGTTCGTTCCGACACTACAGTGGTTTATTAGGCAAGCTCCTATTATTGCAGGTCGCATGCCATTGCATTCCTTTGACCTTTGATCTGTTGTTTACAGGCTGTTATAGGGTGAAGCTAAAGTTTCACGTGGGCATCCACGTCAACAAACACTGTGAGAGGTGAAAGATGTACGCTGTGGCGACAAAAGTAATGGGATACCTCCTAATTTCGTGTCGGACATTCTTTTGACCGGCCTAGTGCAGCAACTCGACGTGGCATGGACTCAAAAAGGCGTTCGAAGTTTCATGCAGAAATGCTGAGCCATGCTGCCTCTATAGCCGTCCATAATTCCGAAAATGTTTCCTGTGCAGGGTTTTGTGCACGAGCTGACCTCTCGATTGCGTCACATAAATGTTTGACGGGACTCATGTCGCGCGATCTGGGTGGCGAAATCATTCTCCTGAGTTGTCCAGAATGTTCTTCAAACGTGTCGCGATCAACTGTGGCCCAATAACATGGCGCATTTTCATCTATAAAAATTCCATCGTTGTTTGGGGATATGAAGTCCTTGAATGACTGTAAAACGGACTTCGAGTAGGGGAACATGACCATTTATGGTCAATGGTCGGTTCAGTCGCGCAAGAGGACAGAGTCTATTCCATGTCAAAACAGCCCACAGCATTATGCAACAATCACTAGCTTGCACAGTGCCTTCTGGACAATTCGGCTCAATGATTTCGTGGGGTCTGCGCCACACTCGAACCCTACCATCAGCCCGGGACTCGTCTGACCAGGCCATGATTTTCCAGTCGTCTAGGGTCCAACCGATAAGGTCACTAGCCAAAGAGAGGCGCTGCAGTCTATGTCGTGCTAACAGCAAAGGAAGTCGCGTCCGTCGACCACTGCCTTACCCCATTAACGCCGCCGGTCGATGTGGCCGAGCGGTTCTAGGCGCTTCAGTCCGGAACCGAGCGGATGCTACGGTCGCAGGTTCGAATCCTGCCTCGGGCATGGATGTGTGTGATGTCCTTAGGTTAGTTAGGTTTAAGTAGTTCTAAGTCTAGGGGACTGATGACCTCAGATGTTGAGTCCCATAGTGCTTGGAGCCAATTGATTTGAAACCATTAACGCCAGATTTCGTCGCACTGTCCTTACGGATACTTTTGTCGTACGTCTCACATTGATTTCTGCGGTCATTTCTCTCAGTGTTACTTGTTTGTCAAGAGTGACAACTCTGCTCAAGCGTCGCTTCTCTCGGTCGTTAAGTGAAGACCTTCGGCTACTGCGTTGTCCGTGGTGAGAGGTAATGCCTGAAAGATGGTATTCTCGGCACACTCTTCACAGTGTGGATCTCGGAATATTGAATTACGTAACGATTTCCGGAATGGAATGTCCCTTGCGTCTAATCACAGTTACCATTCTGCGACCAAAGTATGTTAATTGTAGTCGTGCGGCCTTAATCACGTCGGGAACCTTTTCACATGACACAGGTGAGTACAAATGACGGCTCTGCCAATGCATTGCCCTTTTGTACCTTGAGTACGCGATGTTACCATCACCTGTATATATGCGTATCGCTATCCAACGACTTTTGTCAAAATGGCTCTGAGCACTATGGGACTTAACATCTAAGGTCATCAGTCCCCTAGAACTTAGAACTACTTAAACCTAACTAACCTAAGGACATCACACACATCCATGCCCGAAGCAGGATTCGAACCTGCGGCCGTAGCGGCAGCGCGGTTCCGGACTGAAGCGCCTAGAACCGCTCGGGCATAGAGGCCGGCGACGTTTGTCCAAAAAAAAAAAAAAAAAAAAAAAAAAAAATTAGTTCAAGTGTGTGTGAAATCTTACGGGACTTAACTGCTAATCAGTCCCTAAGGTTACACGCTACTTAACCTAAATTATCCTAAGAACAAACACACACACCCATGCCCGAGGGAGGACTCGAACCTCCGCCGGGACCAGCCGGTCTTTTATCACCTCAGTGTAAGTGACAGATAAATATCCACTAAAATTTGCAACGAATTACGTTAAAAAGAGATTTGATTCTATTGCACTAACTTTGCATTCAAAATTTTTTAAAATCTGGACATATCCAATATATGGCATAAACTGGTAATAACTGCTATCCAATATATACAAATGAAAATTTGTTTGTTTGTCTTGTATGCGTTCCTATATCATTCATCTGACTGCTATAAGACTTTAGTGATTTGTTGTACGCGCACCTGCAGAGGTTTCTCATGGGATAATAACCACGTACCTCCCATAGGATGACATGGCAGCATAACTCACGAACGTCTGCAGAAATTTCAGCCAAATTGTGCATATAAATGACTCATTATTTGTACATCTAAATGCGCCTGCTTTGTATATTTTTATCTACTCAGAATTAAAAAAGAGGTATTACATCGCATACTGGACACACAGTATGAGAGATGAAAAACAGATGTTCATATTGCTCAAATCGCTGTCGTACTGGAAACAAAAGAAGTTCGAGGGGCATCGTTTGTTGTTGCAATTCGTAAGCCGTTTCTCCGACAACGTAGGGGAAGATACGATTCCGGTATAAGTACCTGGCGTTACAGTTCCGCAAATGACGCTGCTTCTCGGTGCCTTTAAATCATTTGGGCAGTTTAAAGTGATAATAAAACGGAGGGACACTGATTAACTTTACGGAATTCTATCAGCGGAAACGCGGCTATGGCGTCGATGACTTTTGCGGAGCGGCTGTTTGTGTTCCCTTTGGAGGCAGCTTTCCCTGAAAGGTGAGTGTTTCGTCTGAGAAGTTACATAACAATGACAATTAATTTTACTACCTCTACTTCTGAGACGTCACGTATTTTGTACAGCTAAATGTTTCTGCTTTGCGGTCAAGCGCAAGGTCCGATTTCATACTTCTGCTTTGAACGGTGGCTTCCTGTGTGTCGTCATGAATCTACGATGCGAAGCTTGGAAGCAGCCTGTTATTAAATGTTATCTGTAGTTGTCTTAATAACTGGTGTAAATTATGCTGATTATTCCATGTATGTTGTGATTTATGAGGATGTGGTTAGGCGTGAATCCGGGAGCACACCACAAATCGTTGATAGAGAAACGAGTAGCGATCGTATTTATAATCTTGGTTTTCACAAATATTTCGGTTGTTTCTTTCCGTATGTGACACGATTTCCGAGACTAAGGTGAAACGGAACTAAGGGTGCTGCCTAAATTGTTCCGAGTGTAACGATTAGTGATGATATTTGTAATCTTGTTCCTCACAAATATTTGGGTGTTTTTCGAATGTCACACGGTTTTCGAGAGCGAGGTTAGGCAGAAACCTAAGAGTACAGTTCAGATAGTCGCGAGTAAAACGATTGTGATCATATTTATATTTCTGAATGTTACGAATATTTGTAGCTATTTTTTTCTAATGTGGTGTCATGGAGGCGCGGCGTATTTGAAGTGGATTCTGTTCGTAGGAGTACAGTCAGGAACCGCGCGACCGCTACAGTCGCAGGTTCGAATCCTGCCTCGGGCATGGATGTGTGTGATGTCCTTAGGTTAGTTAGGTTTAAGTACGGGACTGTTGACCTCGAAAGTTAAGTCCCATAGTGCTCAGAGCCATTTGAACCATATTTTGTTCGTAGGAGGCGTGTTTTTGTCAAGCTAAATTTGCGGTACTAAGTATGAGTTTGTGTGGTTTGTTTCATATCGTTCTCTTCGTTTGAACCTCATAGGCCAAGTGAAATAATGGATTCCAATAGTGTGTTTTCTCTGTTTTTTGCTCGGTCTATTCCGGTAGAATTTGTGTGTGTTGTTTTTCATTTAAGTGGGTGTCTTGGAATGGTGTTAGTCTTATTATAGTATTTTTAGTTTGTTCCTGGCCAAAAGCCCCTAATTCTCGAGGTTGTCCCGTCAGTTTCATTTCATTAGGTGACTGCAGTATTTCGAGTGTTGTTATATGTTTGCTGCGTAATTGCCTACCTTGTGGTCGCTATCTCGAAGGATGTAAGGTTATTAAATGTTATGTGGTTGTCTTAGTAAATAGTGTGAACTACGATGTTTATTCCAAATATGGTGTCATGAGTCAAAGTAGGCGGGTTGAATCTGACCGTGCGCTAATCCCCTGCTTTGTACAGTGAGTTTGAAAATGAACATACTAGTTTTAAGGCTTTGAAGCACATATAACATTCACTTTACAATTACAAATAATACACTAAATGAAAGAGAAACACAAACAGTTTTTCTTACAATTATTCAGTGTGAACACCGTTCACACATCGAGTCAATAAGCGAGTTGTTCCAAAACCTTGATCAATGTGTCAGGAGTAACTGTTGCAATAACACCGTTTCTAGAGTCTGATAGATCAACCGATATCGGAGGCACATACACATGATCGCGTCAGATCGTGTGTGAACGTGGAGGTCATGCATAAAATGCTGTGTCAAGCGGCCCCTTGCGCCCAATCCACCGGTCGGATACAATGTCATTTAACCAGTCGCGTACTGAGTTATGCCATTGAGCTGGCTCTGGGCACTATGGGACTTAACATCTGAGGTCACTAGTCCCCTTGACTTAGAACTACTTAAATCTAACTAACCTAAGGACACCACACACATCCATGCCCGAGACAGGATTCGAACCTGCGACCGTAGCAGTCGCGCGGTTCCGGACTGAAGCACCTAGAACCGCTCGGCCACCGCGGCCAGCTTCATTGGTCTGTACATGAGACAGCGCTCCCAAATAAAGATGTGTTGTTCAGCTTCTTCCCATTGAGGCACGGGCCATAAAAGTTGCACATCAAGATAAAAAACATCAGTTACAGTTGATTCACCGAAAAAGAAATGCACATAAAGTTTCCGCGGTGATATTTCTTGGGGCTAAGCGTAAAAGACTCACACTCGTTCAATACGTTTTCCTGTCACTCTTTGTCATTCCATACTCTTCCCATCGCGCACAGGTATACAAACAAAATTGTCTGAGTTGTTCTTTCATTTGGTGTATTATTTACAATTGTAAGTTGAACTTAATAAATTCTACAAGCCTTAAAACCGGTATGTTCATTTTGAAAGACTGTATTTGTGCACCTGTTTATAAAGAGAAAGCGGTGTGGCAACACATGCCACACACAACAAGTAATATTATAAATTTCGTAGCGTCTAAAATAGAAATAAGTGGGTAATACGTCAATTATTGTTCTCCAAAGACAAAACATGCAGTTTTTTTCCAGAAAATTTTGATAAGTCGTCTGACATTTAGTTACATTTTGTTTAGCGTTTTTCAGATAGTGGGCTACAAAAGGACCGATGACTAGTTCTGTAAGACGGTATTTGATGTGTGTTAGTGTTACATCTTATCTTGACGATGTCTCTCCATCGCTGCAGGGCATGCATGTACGTCATGTGTAACTGATAAACTAAAACTGTGCTTACTGATTAGTAGTTTGACATTTAACTTGCAAAGTAGCAAGTTGCACAATATTTTGTATATTGCAGATTTTAGGCCAAAATGACCGATGATACACTACTGGCCATTAAAATTGCTACACCATGAAGATGACGTGCTACAGACGTGAAATGTAACCGAGAGGAAGAAGATACTGTGATATGCAAATTATTAGCTTTTCAGAGCATTCGCACAAGGTTGGCGTCGGTGGTGACACCTACAGCGTGCTGACATGAGGAAAGTTTCCAACCGATTTCTCATACACAAACAGCAGTTGACCGGGGTTGCCTGGTGAAACGTTGTTGTGATGTCTCGTGTAAGAAGGAGAAATGCGTACCGTCATGTTTCCGACTTTGATCAAGGTCGGATTGTAGCCTATCGCGATTGCGGTTTATCGTGTCGCGACATCGCTGCATCTTATCCGCATGGCTGTAACGGATCGTGCAGCGGGTATTCGTCATCGTCATACTGGCGCATCACCTGGCGTGATGGTATGGGGTGCCATTGGTTACACGTCTCGGTCACCTTTTGTTCGCATTGACGGCAGTTTGACCAGTGGACGTTACATTTCAGATGTGTTACGACCCGTGGCTCTACCCTTCATTCGATCCCCGCAAAACCCTGCATTTCAGCAGGATAATGCACGACCGCATGTTGCAGATCCTGTACGGGCCTTTCTTGATACAGAAAATGTTCGACTACTGCCCTGTCCAGCACATTCTCCAGATCTCTCACCAATTGAAAACGTCTGGTCAATGGTGGCCGAGCAACTGGCTCGTCACAATACGCCAGTCATTACTCTTGATGAACTGTGATATCGTGTTGAAGCTGCATGGGCAGCTGTACCATCCAAGCTGTTTGATTCCATGCCCAGGCGTATCAAGGCCGTTATTACGGCCAGAGGTCGTTGTTCTGGGTACTGATTTCTCAGGATCTATGCACCCAAATGGCGTGAAAATGTAATCACACGTCAGTTCTAGTATAATATATTTGTCCAATGAATACTCGTTTATCATCTGCATTTCATCTTGGTGTAGCAATTTTAATGGCCAGTAGTGTATATTCTGTAACACAGTATTCTCTGTGTTTCGATACTGCCTCTTCGCAGGATGGTCTTTCTCAAACTCGTGTGGTGGGTAACGACAGCGAGACATATGGATGAATTTGCTGCTTGTTTTCTGTTGTCTCTCGTTATACGGCCTCTGCAATGAAACACGGAGTATGAGAGTGTGACACAGCTGGTAACCACTTTCGCATTAACAGTTCCATAAAGCGGCAGGTTAATGAGTGGTGCTGGGAGCCACATTGTCGGCCCTTACTTTCCGTCGTCGCTAAAGCCGGCGCATGCTTGCCTGGCGGAACGCGCTAAGAGGCGCACAGGAAGGGAAGAACACAAGAGCGGAGCGCGCGCCGCATCCTGCGGACTTTTGCGCCGCTTCCGCAGCGCCAGGCCGGGGAGCGCCAGAGGAGGGTCGGGATTGTTGCATTAATACGGTCGACGGAATCGCGGCCCGCCCACGCCCTGGCCACAGCGGCGCCCCCTGCAGTCGTTATATAAACTGCCGCGCCCCCCACGGCCGCGTCTTTAAAGACGCGACTGCACGGAAATTACCTGCAAGCGGTGAAGAACAGCCTCCACTTCCCCTCATTTGACTTCTGCCCCCCCCCCCCCCCCCCCCGCGCGCGGTGCACACACCTCTGGTTCCGAAAAATGAAATAGCCGTCGCGGGAGGCCGGCGAAAAGGGATGGCTCCTGGGGCACTGAAAAATGTGGCCGAGCATGCCCGCCACAAGACACGGTTCTTGCCGGCAGTATTTCCCAGACGTACAGCGAGAAATACCGGGAGTGAGATAGTACAATCTAGAACGGTGTAGCTCATTTCGAAACCTCGGCATCGTAGAATAACATAAACGGGAAAATATGTTGTTTGCAGGCCGTGACTTCGGAAACTGGATGTGCTCTATTCACCAGAACTATATCTGACTTTGAACAGGTATTTCGTTCTTCCTTCAACTGCTGCCTCGAGGGCAGTGTACTAAAATTATAGATACGTATATTGCACGACTCTAGTGGTGGACTCGAGAACCAAGAACAATACTACATCTACCACGAGGTACAGAGAGGCATAATTGCATTTACACGCAGTCTGAAAGTCACCTTACTGTGTGTGACGGAGGATATTTCTGGTACCACTGTCAGTTCCCCCCTCCCCTTTTCTACTTGCGAACGGTTCGTCGGAAGAACGGCTGTCGATAACTTCCGTATGCCGAGTTTCAGCAGTATCTATATCTATACTCCGCAAGCCTCGTTACGGTCTATGATGGAGGGCATTTCTGTACGACTGCTTTCTTGTTCCATTCGCAAATGACGCGCGGGAAGAATGATTGTAGGTAAATTCCGTATGAGCTCTAATTCCTCTTTCCGTTACAGGAGACATATGTAGGAGGAAGTAATATATTGTCCAATTCTTCTTCGAAAATACTCTATCGGAATTTTAGTAGTAAACCTCTCCGCTATGCGCAATGCCTCTCATGTAGCGTCTGCCATTCGAACCTGTTGAGCATCTCCCTAATACTCTCACGCCGATTAAACGAATACGCGACGACATAGGCCATTCTTCCTTCGATCTTGTTAATCTCTTCTAATAATCTAATACACCGTGTGATCGGCTACATTCTCAGAATGAATATTTGCCTACTGTTTGTTTTATGTGATCATTCTTTAGGTCACTTCGGATGGTTCAAATGTCTCTAAGCACTATGGGACTTAACATCTGAGGTCATCAGTCCCTTCGACTTAGAACTACTTAAACATAACTAACCTAAGGACATCACACACATCCACGCCCGAGGCAGGATTCGAACCTGCGACTGTAGCAGCAGCGCGGTTATGGACTGAAGCGCCTAGAACCGCTCGGCCACATCAGATGGTGACATCTAGCATGTTACGGTCATTACTGTTTCCAATGATCTCTTGCTGATAATGTAATCGAAGAATAGTGTACCTCTTTGCCTATTTGTGTGCAGTACGCAGGGTCAACTGCCACTTCCTGCGCCAGACATTGTTCCTCCACAGGTCTTTCTGCGTTTCACTAATGTCTTCTGGCCTTGCAACGGTTCTATAAACAACAGCATCGTCTGCGAACAGCCTACTAGTGTTTCCGATGTTACCTACTAGGCAGTTTGTATACAGGTTGATTCAAAATTCATGCCCCTTGGACAAGTCTACAATGGTGATTCTGTAGTCTCGGCCGATGAGGCGAAGTGATATCCGGGGATACGACAAGATCAATCATTCTAAGCAAAAGATTTTAGTAAACAAGGGATCCAAAATTCATACTTTAAGAACTATGAGCACTTGTTTGTCTTCGATACTGTCAAACAAATCTCTTCCACTGCATGCTCTATGCTTTTCATATAGCTCGACGAAAACAAGATAAAAATGATCCAGTACACAAGCACTTGTTCAGTAGAAGAGACGTGTTTCACAGTATCAAAGATAGAGGAGTGATCATAGCACCTAAGGTATGTATTTTAGAGTCCATGTTTACTAGATCTTTTTGCTTCGAATGATTGTATCCGTCATACCCCTGAATAATAATTTATCCTGTGGACGAAGATTACTGAATCACCAATGGGAAAAGACTTTTGAACCAATCTGGCTACTGTAAACAGTATCAGTTCAATAACATTCCCCTGAGTTACTCCCGAAATTACCTTTACATATTTTAACTTATTCCCGTTAGGCTGACTCCTGCCTGTTGGCAAGTCCAGATCCAGTCACAGATCTAGCCCAATACTCGCTTATATTTTCTTCACTGGATAACAGTGCGGAACTGTGGTGAATGTCTTCCAGGAGAACACAGCACAACCCGGCCGCCTTTGCCTACGGCGTTCTAGATTTCAGAGACAAACAGAGCGAGCTGTATGTCTCGCGACATCTACAAATATGACAGGGATTACATGTTTATTTTTATAGAGGAAATTTTCGTTTTCCCAAACCGTTAAGGCGTGAGCATGAAATAATGGCATTAGTAAGACCGAATATGTACATACGGTTCAGACAATTGCAGTTAAAGCAATGAAACATTGTGCAGTGATGGGATCCCTGATTATATTACTTCGAAAGTATTTAGCTCTCTGACCAAATGCTCGTCCTGCCACATACGTTGTCAGTTAGCCTGTCAAAGCGCGATCTAGTTCACCATCCGTCCGTGAATCATGTAAGCTTCTTCTGTGTGTTATGATATTCGTTTTTATGTTTTGTGAGGCAGAGACTGGGAACCACCCTAAACACCACAATCGGATTCTTCGGAGTACCAGAGCCGCAGTCACCAGTCTAGTGCAAGGTTAACTCGCAATGTGGCTGACTTCCCAGCCTCGCCGCCTGCGCGGTAACCTATACGAATAGCGCACTCCAAGCTCAAATATAACCAGAGCACAAGAAAGTCCACACACTGAAAAGAGCTTTTATTATAAAAAACTAAACAGTAACAACATTTCGATCTAGTACATCTGAGAACATTCTTCAGAACAAGGTTGTGCCCTCAAATTTATAAAACCTTTAGCGATTAACAACATTCATGAAAGGTTATGTGGAGAAGGATATCCTGAATCTTAGTTACATTAGCTGTAGAATATGTACTGGGTGTAGAAACTAAACAAGTCTTAGATTTTAATAACTGGGAGGGAGACAGCATTTAATTATGCATATGGAGGAGAACAAGCCAGATAATACACTCCTGGAAATGGAAAAAAGAACACATTGACACCGGTGTGTCAGACCCACCATACTTGCTCCGGACACTGCGAGAGGGCTGTACAAGCAATGATCACACGCACGGCACAGCGGACACACCAGGAACCGCGGTGTTGGCCGTCGAATGGCGCTAGCTGCGCAGCATTTGTGCACCGCCGCCGTCAGTGTCAGCCAGTTTGCCGTGGCATACGGAGCTCCATCGCAGTCTTTAACACTGGTAGCATGCCGCGACAGCGTGGACGTGAACCGTATGTGCAGTTGACGGACTTTGAGCGAGGGCGTATAGTGGGCATGCGGGAGGCCGGGTGGACGTACCGCCGAATTGCTCAACACGTGGGGCGTGAGGTCTCCACAGTACATCGATGTTGTCGCCAGTGGTCGGCGGAAGGTGCACGTGCCCGTCGACCTGGGACCGGACCGCAGCGACGCACGGATGCACGCCAAGACCGTAGGATCCTACGCAGTGCCGTAGGGGACCGCACCGCCACTTCCCAGCAAATTAGGGACACTGTTGCTCCTGGGGTATCGGCGAGGACCATTCGCAACCGTCTCCATGAAGCTGGGCTACGGTCCCGCACGCCGTTAGGCCATCTTCCGCTCACACACCAACATCGTGCAGCCCGCCTCCAGTGGTGTCGCGACAGGCGTGAATGGAGGGACGAATGGAGACGTGTCGTCTTCAGCGATGAGAGTCGCTTCTGCCTTGGTGTCAATGATGGTCGTATGCGTGTTTGGCGCCGTGCAGGTGAGCGCCACAATCAGGACTGCATACGACCGAGGCACACAGGGCCAACACCCGGCATCATGGTGTGGGGAGCGATCTCCTACACTGGCCGTACACCACTGGTGATCGTCGAGGGGACACTGAATAGTGCACGGTACATCCAAACCGTCATCGAACCCATCGTTCTACCATTCCTAGACCGGCAAGGGAACTTGCTGTTCCAACAGGACAATGCACGTCCGCTTGTATCCCGTGCCACCCAACGTGCTCTAGAAGGTGTAAGTCAACTACCCTGGCCAGCAAGATCTCCGGATCTGTCCCCCATTGAGCATGTTTGGGACTGGATGAAGCGTCGTCTCACGCGGTCTGCACGTCCAGCACGAACGCTGGTCCAACTGAGGCGCCAGGTGGAAATGGCATGGCAAGCCGTTCCACAGGACTACATCCAGCATCTCTACGATCGTCTCCATGGGAGAATAGCAGCCTGCATTGCTGCGAAAGGTGGATATACACTGTACTAGTGCCGACATTGTGCATGCTCTGTTGCCTGTGTCTATGTGCCTGTGGTTCTGTCAGTGTGATCATGTGATGTATCTGACCCCAGGAATGTGTCAATAAAGTTTCCCCTTCCTGGGACAATGAATTCACGGTGTTCTTATTTCAATTTCCAGGAGTGTAGTATGCGACAAAATTTGTATCATACTGAAAAATACGCTTAGCGAATAAAATTATGTTGCTCTCGTATACTGTGAGAATGCGTTTTATCTTGCAAGAAGGAAATACATGTGGAGCATAGCGAAGAAATGGACTCTACCAGAACATTCATTCTAGTTGCCAATAAACTATATACCAACTGATAAAACATAATGAATGCGATGGAAATGTGAGTACTATGATATTGACAAACAGGAGCGGGTAGCGTGTTTTGCCTCTACTTTTTCACGTTTACACTGACGCCACTCTTTCGACTGATCATAGTGGCGAGTCATTGTAGACACTGACCGAATTCCTATTCATGATTTGCGGCTACCAATCGCTGTCCGGACATCCTGAAGAATTAGTTTTGTAGTTTCTTTAACTTATTTTAGGGGAGTGGCGGTGAGGCTCTCTTAAACAGTTTTCTGTGTCTCCTATCCCATACTTGATCGTCTGAGGTGCTGTCTTCTCTGTGAAGCGGCTTAAGCTGCAAGCGGGCTTTCGCATCTAGCAGAGCAATATGCAGGTCAGCGAAGCCGAAGTTCTGCATCTGAATGCTGCAGCAGTTTTTGCTCAAGCTGTCAGCAAGCTGCCAGAATCCAACAATTCTGGCCATATTGCTTCACGGTGTAGCACTACGAGGCGTTGCCACAGTCGAGCATGTGACGAGAACCTGCCTCCTGCGGCAACACAGCTGGCCAGAGGGAGTACAAAATGCTTCAAGCTCAGTCGGCAAAATCGTTCGGCATCCTGCTGATTCACCTGACCAGTCATCGGTCGGATGTATGGCTAGACTACACCGGTCCTCCTCGTGCAGTGTCATCTGCTAGTCCAAACCCCTAGTTTACAAGCTGTTTACAAGTTGTCTGGGATTCTCATGGGATCTGTCCGTCAGTGGCCAACATTGTCTGAAACACAAGACAGTCTCCGAGGATCTTGGGTTCAGCACTGAGAGCTTGCACGCTTGTACAAGGGTTGGAATTTTAATAGTGGCAACTATTTATTTACAACTAGTACAAAATAGATACATGTTTCAAAGTTTTACTGACCTTCAAAGTAATCACCAACATTGTGTATAACTCGTTGCTAGCGATGTGGAAGTCGTAGGATATTCTTAGCAGTGCCAGTTATGTTGACAGTTCGAGCGGCGCGATCTATTGCCCGACGAATTTGTAGCAGTTCAAATGGTTCAAATGACTCTAAGCACTATGGGACTTAACATCTGAGGTTATCAGTCCCCTAGACTTAGAACTACTAAGGACATCACACACATCCATGCCCGAGGCAGGATTCGAACCTGCGACCGTAGCAGCAGCGCGGTTCCGGTCTGAAGCCCCTAGAACAGCTCGGTCACAGCGGCCGGCTGTAGCAGTTCTGAAGTGAATGCCGTGAAGTATTTCCTTGAGTTTAGAAATTGAGTTGAACTCACGAGGGCTTAAGTCAGGGAAGAGCAGTAGGTGTTATAGCACTTAGCAGCCCCCTCAGTCAAACAAATTTAAAGGCCAGTAAAACTTTGAAACACGTATCTATTTTGTACGAGCTGTAAATAAATAGCTGCCACTATTAAAGTTCCAACCCTCGTATCAGCCGCCAAGGGGCGTGTTCGGCAGCCACCTTGCTTTGAGTCGCATGAGAGACACACTACTTGGTCAGCAAGTACGCCAAAGCCGCCAGGTGATGATGTGCTGCGGGTGCCGTTACAACATTCCACAGCGAGGATGTCACACACTACCTCTGAAACACGAACTGTACCAAAAAAAGCTGTATGAAGCTGTATGAAGTGCCTCGATCAATGAATAGAGTACAAATTGCTCATGTATTCCTGACTCCACGTCGGCCGTGGGACTCGAGAATTCATTCCGCACACGCAGCTCTAGAGTCATAAGTTACTATGCCACAACATCTGCAACAATCTCGACGCCAACGAGCGGGATGCTCCACCATTGCATCCTTCCTTTCAAAGCTAGTCGAGAGGATTAGTTGTTTTGAAAGGAACACAGCGCTGCCGTATTGTCGGTTCCACTGTAAACGATGGTGGCGATGTCAGAAGGATAGCAGTAGTGGTTACGGTTGTCGATTATGCAGAAGACTCTGTTGCGTACGAACACTGCTGGTCTGGTGATTGGAGACGTGTAGCTCTATTCAGCTGCTGCAGTAATAAGTGCGGCGTTCAATAAGTAATATAACACTTTTTCTTCTAGCTCAGTTTCAGTTGAAGAAATGCGGAATTTGTTGTGAGACATCGTGGAATATTCCCGATTGAGTTCCAAAAGTTTCATGAAGTTCCGCTGGGTGGTGACACTGTCTTAGCCTTCAAAATGGCGTCTCTAACGGAGGTGCGTTTCATGCAGAGAGCTGTCATTGAATTTGTTTTGGCGGAAAACCAGGGCATTGCAGATATTCAAAGGCGCTTGCACAATGTCTACGGAAACCTGGCAGAGAACAAATGTTTGATGAGTCGTTGGGCGAAACGTGTGTCATCATCGCAACGAGGTCGCACAAACCTGTCCGATTGCCCGCGTGCCGGCTGGCTGCACACGCCTTTGACCTCAGCAATGTGTTCGTCGCCTCAAAAATGCAAATGAACGTCTCTTCTATGACAACGCACGGCTTCACAAAAATCTGCGCAACCGACAGGAGCTCACAAAACTTTGTCGGACTGTTCCTTCTCACCCATCCTACAGCCTGGATATCGCAACTTCCATCTGTTTGTTTGGCCTAATGAAGGACGCACTCCGCGGGTTGCAGTACGTGGATGATGCGGAGATTACTGATGCACCAGTACGTTGACTCCGATGTCGACCAGTTGAGTGGTCCCATGTGGACATAAAGGCACTTCCAGTAAGGTGGCGCAAGGCCGTCCATTGAACGGGGATTATTAAAAAAAAAAAAAAAAAAAAAAAAAAAAAAAGAGAGAGAGAGAGAGAGAGAGAGAGAGAGAGAGAGATCGTTCAAAGGGCTCTGAGCACTGCGAGGCTTAACTTCTGAGGTCATCAGTCCCCTAGAACCTAGAACTACTTAAACCTGACTAACCTAAGGACATCACACACATCCATGCCCCAGGCAGGATTAGAACCTGCGACCGTAGGGACTATTTTCAGAAACAGGGTTTTGTAGCCAAAGGAGTGTAGAATAATATGATGCATTGGTATCCTGAATAAAAAAAACTTGCTTTCAGAAAGAAATTGTTGCATTACTTATTGACTGCCCCTCGTACATTAGTTTTTACTCGAGCAATCTCCCTTTGTCGGCGTTGGAGGTCGCTACCCTTCTTTTCAGTCGTCTGATGAACAGATGCTATGCAGCGTTGCCGAAATATATACAAATAAATTAATTCGCTCTCAAGTTGTCTTTTGACTTGATGCCTCTGGTGGACTGGATCCCAGTAACGCACAGACCACAGAGAATCAAACTCTGGATTACGGAGGCCGTCTGTTCTATTATGATCCTCAGATAACAGCTTACTACATTCACGTGAACACACTGGCTGACTTTCACCCGCACAAGGTTATCGTATCCAAGCAATCACGCCGTTTTTGAAGAACTCAGTTGCTTTGCCCTCTTCTCCAAGAAAACATGGTTTCATTCAGGGAGTTTCCTTGCATTGGTTAAGTTTACCTTTCAGTGTTTGTGGCATCTCCTGTGAACCACAGCTTCGGTATACCGCTCTCGGTTTGTCGAACTTCGTTCGAAGTTCATTAATATGATCTTCATTTATACAGGTGGCTCTAAGACCAATGACGGTGTCGGGTGTTCTTTTATTGTCGGGGCACACAGTTTCAAATACCGGCTCCATGGCCATTGTTCGGTGTTCACAGCTGAGCTATTTGCCCTCTACCAGGCTGTTCTTTACATCTGCCGCCACCGACATTCTGCTTATGTCATCTGCTCTGATTCCCTGAGCGCCATCCAGAGCCTCAGTGATCCGTACCCGATTCACCCTTTCGTGCACCGGATCCAACGCTCTCTTCAGCAGCTGGCGGACGACGGTTGTCCGGTTACTTTTATGTGGGTTGCTGGCCATGTCGGTATCCCTGGGAACGAATCTGCAGACGCCGCAGCCAAGGCTGCGGTCCTCCAGCCTCGGACAGCTTCTTGTTGTGTCCCTTCATCTGATTGTAGCAGTGTCATTTGTCGGCGCATTTTATCGCTGTGGCATGCCGATTGGGCTACACTCACGGACAACAAGCTTCGGGCCTTGAAACCTCTTCCCACGGCTTGGACGACCTCTTCACGCCCTTCTCGACGGGAGGAGGTCGTTTTGGCCCGGTTACGAATTGGACACCGCCGGTTCAGCCATCGCCATCTGCTGACGGCTACGCCGGCGCCGTTCTGCCCATGTGGGCAATTGCTGACGGTACGCCACATTTTATCGTCCTGTTCAAATTTTAGTACACTGCGCGTTGATCTTGGCCTGCCATGTACTCTGGATGCCATTTTAGCAGATGACCCAGGAGCAGCTGCTCGCGTTCTTCGTTTTATCCACTTGACAAACCTGTCTAAGGACATTTGATTATGCTGCTTTTTTTTAATCCTATGCCTGTTAATATGTCTATTATAGTGTTGTCCCTTTTAGTTGCTGTTTTAACCTTGTGCCTCGCAGTGCGTTCCTAACTTAGTCTTGGCGCTAATGACCATTGTAGTTGTGCGCCCTAAAACCACAAAAAAAGGATCAAAAAATGCTTGTTCGTTTAATAGAATACTGTATGGTTCAGAAAGAAATGTCGAAATTCTTGAATTGGTAAAAGAGATTCACTCATCAGTCAGTCCTCTCATTCGAATCTTATACTACTAACGAACATTTAAGGAGACAGGTTTGTAATATTTTCTTGACACAAATTTCACGAACATTTAACTCTAACTTACTAAGCAACTTGCTGTGTTGGGTGGAGGAGGCAGGGTGTGTAGTTATGTCACGTGGTGAGTTGGGTCTAGGGAGGGACACGGAGTAAGTCTCTGACCAGTCGCTGTGATTTAGGATCTCCTTTATTTCTGTATGTAACTTCATGTGAAGATCAAGCCTAATTTGTTACGAGTATTCCATCATTCTCGAATTGTGCTAGTGTCGTGGTCTGCAACACCTCAAATAGTGTTCCCACCACTTTCACCTTTTCTGCCACCATCATTCATCATGATTGAATAGAGTTCTTCGAACAGAATATACTGACAATTCAAACACATTGTAATGACTGAAACTTGTGATGCCGCTCAGTAAACATAAATCCCAATTTATCTCTTCGTTAGCCATTCTTTTTCCTCATCACCTTGCGGCATTGTTTACTAAGGCGCAGTCTCTTGACGAGGCCTCAGGCTATATATATGACCTGATACCATATTCAAAGCAAACCTCGTTAGTGAGCTCAACATCATATTCGCGTACAATGCATGAGACATACGAGGTATTTCACTAAACAACATTTGTGTCTTGTATGTTTTGAAGTGCACAACCTCATTAGCATCTGTACTAAAGAACACGATAACAGCATATATACATATACGTGTCAGAGCCACTTTCACCGATACTAGTCACTACTTTTTCTGATCCATTCTCAAATGGTGGGAGGGAAAATCGAGTGTCTACATGCTTTCGTACGAACTTGATTTCTCTTTATCTTCGCAGGTCTTACGTGAGATGTAGGCTATATATGTGGCAGTTGGATCGTTCCGCAGTTCATAGGAAATGCCGGTTCTCTAATTATTCTGATCAGTGTTTCACGAAAAGAACGTCTTTCTTCCAGGTATTCCCATTTGAGATCACGGAGGATTTCCGTAATGGTCGCATTTGATCGAACCTACCGATTACAAATCTAACAGCACGCCTCTGAATTGCTTTGATGTCTTTATTCTGACGTGATGAGGATCCCAGACACTCGAAACTCAATAATGGGTTGTACAAGTGTCTGGCACGTCGTTTTCCTTTAAAGGAGAGCTACTCTTTCCGAGAATTCTCACAATAAGCTGATATCGACGGTCCGCTGACCGTATCACCGGTGTTACAGGTTCGTTCCATTCCATTCCATATCGCTTTGCAACATTACTCCTAGATATTTAATCGACTTGACTGTCAAGCAGCACACCAGCAATATCGTATTAGAACATTACAAAATTGTTATTCTACTCATGCGCATTAGTTTACATTTTCCGACATTTATAGCAAGCTGTCATTCATGACACCGAACAGCAATCCATCCAAGTGATCGTGTATGTTCCTACAGTCACTCAAACACCACCCTTTCCCGTACACCATAAAGTCATCAGCAAATAGCCGTAGACAGTTGTTCACGCTACCAGTCAGATCGTTGACGCACACAGAAAACAAGAGCCATCCTTTCACACTTCCCTTGGCCGGCCGTTGTGGCCGAGCGGTTGTAGGCGCTTCAGTCTGGAATCGCGCGACCGCTACGGTCGCAGGTTCGAATCCTGCCTCGGGCATGGATGTGTGTGATGTCCTTAGGTTAGTCAGGTTTAAGTAGTTCTAAGTTCTAGGGGACTGATGACCTTAGATGTTAAGTCCCATAGTGCTCAGAGCCATTTGAACCATTTTGAATACTTCCCTCGAGGCACTCCTGGCGATACAGTTGTCTTCGATGAACACTCGCACACTCGCCATAGAGGGCAACAGACTGGATTTTATTAATTTAAAGTCTTCGAACCACTCACATATGTGGGAACCTATTCCGTATGCTCGGATCTTCGTTAAAACTCTCTAGTGTGGCACTGTGTCACTCTTTCTGGAAGTCTAGGAATATGAAATCTGTCTGTGGAAATCTAGGAATATCAAATCTGTCTGTTTTCCTTCATCCACGGTTCGTACGATATCGTGCAAAAAAATGGCAAACTTCTTTGCGCACAAGCGACACTTTCTAAACAGGTGTTGGCTTATGGGTAGAAGATTTCCTCTCTCAAAGAAATATATTGTATTCGAACTCAGAATTCGCTTAACAATTGTCCGGCATGATGAATTAGGCGTCGTTAATCCCTCTCTAGATAGCAATTTTACCTAAGGCACACTTATACCTGGAAGCAGATACATACTCTGATGTGACAAAACTCATGGGATAGTGATATGCACATAGACAGATGGCGGTTGTATCGCCCACACGAGGTATAAAAGGGTAATGCATTGGGGGGGGGGGGGGGGGGGGCTGTCATTTGCACTAAGGGAGTTAATAGACTTTGAACGCGGAGTGGAAGTTGGAGCTGGACGCATGGGACATTCCATTTCGGAAATAGTTAGGGAATTCAATATTCCGAGATCGACAGTGTGAAGAGAGTAACGACAATACCATATTTTAGGCAATACCTCACGAGGGACAACGCAGTGGCCGATGGCCTTCCATAAACGACGGGGAGCATCGGCGTTTGCGTAGAGTTGTCGGTGTTAACAGACAAGCTACACTGCTTGAAATAACCGCCGAAATCAATGTAGGATGTACGACGAACGTGTCCGTTAGCACTGTGCGGCGAAATTTAACGTTATTGGGCTGTGGCAGCAGACGTCTGACGTCAGTTTCAGCACGACTTCACTTGCACCGCCTCTCCTGTACTCGCGACCAAATCGGCTGGACCCAAGACGAATGGAAAACCGTGGTCTAGTCTGATGATCCCCCATTTCAGTTGGTAAGAGCTGATAGTGGTGTTCGAATGTGGCGCAGACCCCACGAAACCATCGCACAAGTTGTCAAGAAGGCACTGTGCAAGCTTGTGGTGGTTCCATAATAGCGTGAGCTGTGTTTGTGTGGAATGGGCTGGGCTCCTTGGTTTCGTCTACTTGGAGACAGTTCGCAGCCATTCATGGACGTCATGTCCCTAGCGACGATGGAATTTTTATGGATGACAATGCACCATATCAGTGGGCCACGGCCACAACTGTTCGCGATTGGTTTGAAGAACATTCTGGGCAATTTTAGAGAATGATCTGGCCACCCGGGTCGTCCGACATGAATTCCATCCAAAATTTATGGGTCAGTTCGAGCACAAAATTCTGCACCGGCAACAATTTCGCAATTATGGAGGGCTGTGGAGGCAGCATGGCTCAGCATTTCTACAGGGGACTTCCAAAGACATTTTCATGCCACGTCCAATTAATGCACTGTGCAAGGCAAAAGGAGGTCCGACACGAAATTAGAACGTATTCCACGGCTTTTGACACCTGATGTATACCCTTCTTTCACCTCTCACAGTATCTGTTGACGTGAGAGTCCACGTTAAACAGTAGGTCAAATGGTTCAAATGGCTCTGAGCACTATGGGACTTAACTTCTGAGGTCATCAGTGCCCTAGAACTTAGAACTACACTACTGGCCATTAAAATTGCTACACCAAGAAGTAATGCAGATGATAAACGGGTATTCATTGGACAAATATATTATACTAGAACTGACATGTGATTGCATTTGCACGCAATTTGGGTGCATAGATCCTGAGAAATCAGTGCCCAGAACAACCACCTCTGGCCGTAATAACGGCCTAGATACGCCTGGGCATTCAGTCAAACAGAGCTTGGATGGCGTGTACAGGTACAGCTGCCCATGCAGCTTCAACACGATACCATCGTTCATCAAGTGTAGTGACTGGCGTATTGTGACGAGGGTGGCCGAGCGGTTCTAGGCGCTCAGTCCGGAATCGCGCGACTGCTACAGTATTGTGACGAGTCAGTTGCTCGTGAGAGATCTGGAGAATGTGCTGGCTAGGGCAGCAGTCAAACATTTTCTGTATCCAGAAAGGCCCGTACAGGACCTGCAACATGCGGTCGTGCATTATCCTGCTGAAATGTAGGGTTTCGCAGGGATCGGATGAAGGGTAGAGCCACGGGTCGTAACACATCTGAAATGTAACGTCCAATGTTCATAGTGCCGTCAATGCGAACAAGAGGTGACCAAGACGTGTAACCAATGGCACCTCATACCATCACGCCGTGTAATATGCCAGTATGGCGATGATGAATACACTCTTCGAACGTGCGTTCACCGCGATGTCGCCAAACACGGGTGCGACCATCATGATGCTGTAAACAAAACCTTTATTAATCAGAAAAAATGACGTTTTACCATTCGTGCTCCCAGGTTCGTCGTTGAGTACACCATCGCAGGCGCTCTGACTGTGATGCAGCGTCAAGGGTAACCGCAGCCATGGTCTACGAGCTGATAGTCCATGCTGCTGCAAACGTCGTCGAACTGTTCGTGCAGATGGTTAATGTCTTGCAAACGTCCCCATCTGTTGACTCAGGGATCGAGACGTGGCTGCACGATCCGTTACAGCCATGCGGATAAGATGCCTGTCATCTCGATTGCTAGTGATACGAGGCCTTTGGGATCCAGCACGGCGTTCCGTATTGCCCTCCTGAACCCACCGATTCCATATTCTGCTAACAGTCGGTACGATAAACCGCAATCGTGATAGGCTACAATACGATCTTTATCAAAGTCGGAAACGTGATGGCACGCATTTCTCCTCCTTACACGGGGCATCACAACAACATTTCACCAGGCAACCCCGGTCAACTGCTGTTTGTGTATGGGAAATCGGTTGGGAACTTTCCTCATGTCAGCACGTTGTAGGTGTCGCCACCGGCGCCAGCCTTGTGTGAATGCTGTGAAAAGCTAATGATTTGCATATCACAGCATCTTCTTCCTGTCGGTTAAATTTCGCGTCTGTAGCACATTATCTTCGTGGTGTAGCAATTTTAATTTCGAGTAGTGTGCTTAAAGGTAACTAACCTGATGACACCACACACATCCATGCCCGAGGTAGGATTCGAACCTGTGACCGTAGCGGTCGAGCGGTTCCAGACTGTAGCGCCTAGAAGCGCTCGGCCACCCCGGCCGGCAAACTGTAAGTCACCCTATAACTACTTTTGTACAACAGATCAAAGGTCAGGGAATTCCAACGACATTTTCACGCCACGTCGAGTTCGTGCAGGACCCCGAGCAAAAGGAGGTCCGACACGATATTAGGAGGTACCCAAACACTTTTACCACCTCAGTATAATTTTTTTGCAAACATCAGTGGGAAGTTGTTTCATTTGACAATGCTCCATGGTTAATAGAACAGCTAGGAACTCCGACAGTTGACGCGCCGCAAAGGCAGAGAGTGTCAGTAGATGAACGCGGTCTGCTGTATCGCAGAAGGCTGCTGGGCCGTGTCGGCTCGCAGTGGAGTGCTGTGCGCAGGTCGCGGCCACAGCGGAAGAGGCGTCCGCGCGGTCGCAGATGCGGGCCGGGCGGATCTGCCCGTCGCGTCGCGCCGCGCCGCGCCGTTGCTGCCCTGGCTGCCCCTGGTCCTCCTTTTGAAGAGACGCCGGATCAAGGTCCGGACCCGCTCCCGGAAACCAGTCCGTCCCGCCACGCAGCTGCGCGCAGCATCCGCGCCCGCGAGCCCGCCTGTGGGAAAGGACCACCAGGCTCATCGATCTGCGTGTCAGCACTAATGTGCCAGAAAGCTACGCGCGAGCCCCGATGTTTCGGAGCCAACTCGTCTGGGTAGCGGCTTAACGGCAGAGTGCAAAAACAAAATTAGTTTCTAGCACTTGGGAAGGACCATTACCATCTTAAATCAAGAACGGTGCGGCCGGCGGCAGTGGCCGTGCGGTTCTAGGCGCTTCAGCTGGAACCGCGCGACCGTCACGGTCGCAGGTTCGAATCCTGCCTCAGGGCATGGATGTGTGTGATGTCCTTAGGTTAGTTAGGTTTAAGTAGTTCTAAGTTCTAGGGGACTGATGACCTCAGATGTTAAGTCCCACAGTGCTCAGAGGCATTTGAAGAACGATGCGGAAAAGAACTAGCGTTTGACTTTATTTGAGGGAATCATGCTGAGACCTTAATTTTTTTTGAGGAATCTACGTAAAATATATACAGCATGGTTGACAATTCATGTTACATACTTCTGGAGGTTGTAGAGGGGACTTACTAGAACAAGTTTTACGTAGACACCCATTCCCGTAAACGTCATCCAACGACTCTACAGAGCGTCGATGCTATAGGCGCCGGCGTCTATAAACATTTATCTTCAATGTTCAAATGTGTGTGGAATCTTATGCGACTTAACTGCTAAGGTCATCAGTCCCTAAGCTTACACACTACTAAACCTAAATTATCCTAAGGACAAACACACACACCCATGCCCGAGGGAGGACTCGAACCATTTATCTTGACCACCCTAAGTAACTGTTTGTCCAGATGCAAATTACAAAATATTTCAAGCAAATGTTCTTTAGCCGTCAGGGGGACACCAGTCAGCATAATTGCCTTCGTTGTAGTTTTTTTTTTTTACAAAGATATGAACAGCGATGTGACTTTTTTAAATGGCACCATGTATTTTTTATTCGGTAATTAATTTCCTCTCTTAAGGACCTATTCAGAAATGTATCACAGTGTACCATTCACTGAAACAAAACGTTATTAATTACATAACACAACATTGACATTGACGCTCCCAGCGCTTATTGCAGGTACTCGGGGTAATGGAACACATCCACGCGCTGACGTTGACAGAGGACAAATGTAAACATAAGTAGAATGCACACCCGTCATACCGTCAACCATCGTCATTTGAAGAGTTGTGTGAGTAGAATGTACACCAACGAAGAGAAGGTAGAAAAGCTACTCATCTATGGGGAATGTAAGTTAGCAGAACAGTAATTGAAAAACTGTTTTCTTGTGTACGAGTACATTTAGTATAGTAGATTAGTCCTTTGGATACTGTTGTCTAGAGTAGGCATACAGTAAAAGCTGTCCTTCCTACAAACTGCATTGACATAATGTTTTATTTATTGATGTTGTTGTTGACGATGATGGTAAGCGAAATGCTACACAAGCAGCGGAACTGTACAGAGTGCGATATCCTGACAAGAACTCACCTTCCCGACGGATGTTTTCTCGTCTCGTTGCGACGCTTCAGGAGACGGCAAATTTCAACCCACGACAACGCCATCGTCGTAGCACTCGCATAGACGAACTGCCGAAGTTACTGTTCTCGCTTCCGTTGCTATGAATCCACATGTGAGCACACGACAGCTTGAACACGAGATTGGCATTCCTAAAACCAGTGTACATCGTATTCTTACACGTCATCGGTTCCGTCCTTACCATGTACACCTACATCAAGAATTACATGGGAATGATTTCCAGAATCGTGTACTGTTCTGTCAGTGGGCACAGCGGCAAATCCTCTCCAACCCGAACTTCTTCTCCATATTTATCGATGACCGTTCCTTCTCAAACAAAGGACAGGTAACTACAAGGAACATGCATTATTGGTCCAGCGACAATCCGCGATGACTTAGACAGGTGGAACATCATCGTCAATGTAGAGTTAACGTCTGGTGTGGGATGCTTAGTACTACAATTATTGGCCCTTATTTCATCATTGGTAGTCTAAATGGCACAGCGTATACCAACTTCCTTACACACATTCTTCCTCCTCTTCTGGATGAAGTGCCACTAAGAACTACAATGCTTATGTGGTATCAACACGATGGATGTCCAGCACATAATGGCTTGCTTGCACGTCGTGTTCTGAACCGAAGGTATCCTGCCAGATGGATTGGTCGAGGAGGAACAGTTACTTGGCCTACTAGGTCTCCTGATTTAAATCCTCTGGACTTTTTTCTTTGAATACATTAAAGACGTTGTCTATCGCGATATTGCAACAACTCCAGAGGACATGCAGGAACGTATCGTGCTTGCTTGTAATTCTCTTCAGCAGACAACACTGGAAGCAGTAAATAATTCTTTCATTCAACGAATACACGAATGTATCGGTGTCAAGGGTCACCACTTTGAGCACTTTTGAATGTTCTACTCCTGGGCTATTGTACAGGAGAGTCAAAGTAAATTTTGTGTTATGTTTTTACTTGGTTTTCATTTGTTTTCTGACAACACGAGCAAGTGGACGCGTTTGTGATCCCGGGCTCAAAGTCAGTGTTGGGTTATGTAATTAATAACGTTATGTTTCAGTGAATGCTACACTGTGATAAATTTTTCAGTAGGTATTTAGGAGAGGAAATTAATTACCGAATAAAAAATACAGGGTGTCAATGTCGTGTTATGTAATTAATAACGTTGTTTTTCAGTAAATGGTACACTGTGATCAAGTTTTGAATAGGTTTTTAGGAGAGGAAATGAATTACCGAATAAAAAATACAGGGTGATATTTATAAAAGTCATACTGCTGTTCACATCTTTGTAAAAAATAGAGCTACAACGATGGAAATCATGCTGGCTGATGTCCCCCTGACAGCCGAAGAACATTTGCTTGAAACATTTTGTAACTTGCATCTGGACAAACAGTTATTTAAGGTGGTCAAGATAAATGGGACACCCTGTATACATTGTGATGTTACAAACATTCAGTGATAACAGAGAAGGATGAATGTATCAATTTGAGGTAAGGGTCTCTGGTCTGGAAACGAGAGAGTCGAAAGTTACTAGCGAGAACTATTCTGATACCTTTAACAGTGGAATACATGTACTAGTACTGTTGTTGCTAAGACTGTAGGGTAGGCAACTTTCGCAGGTGGTAGTACGGACTAAAACATGCAGAAATGTCCCAGTAAACATGAGCTCTAGAACGGATACCTGAGGAGTAATGAGCATTTGCGCATCTTCGCTACTGTGAAACACATCTCCTCTATTTAACAAATGTTCATAGCTCTTAAGGTATATATTTTAAACCCCATGTTTACTAGACATTTTTTCTTGTTTAGGTCCAGTCTGCCACCTATGAAAATCGCTTACCCTACAACCTTAACAACAACAGTACCAATACGTATAATCCACTATCAGAGGTATCAGAATGATTTTCGCTTACAACTTTCGGCTCGCTCGTTTCCGGTACAAGGACCACTGCTATTTATCCTTCTCTGTCATCCTTGAAAGTCAGCATCCGGCCACCCCTTCAAATTAACGCGCCAAATCCGGTTAACCATAACAGCAGATCCCTCAAGTCGGGATTAATTCTTGGAAAGAGAGATAATTATGACCCTTTTCCCGATAAATTTTAAAATTTTTCAACATATTTTTCACTCATCTTACAGAATAAAAAATAATCTCAAGAATCAACTTTGTTGCGTTTTTCCGCAGTTCATCGCACACAACATATAACAAAATTTTCTACTGTAATTGAATGTAATGATTCAGAGCTGCGAATGCAGTAACTTGGAGGATAAGACTTCACAGTTTGGCAGATAGGCGTAGACAGTCTCACGATATGTGACGCATTTAAAATAACATCTTTTTATTTTCTTGAACAACGCAGTGACGCAGGCGAGTCTAGCGGCATCTTCTCCTGAGAGCCTGCCGACAGCTAGTAGGTTCTCAGTGGTCGGTGTTATCAGTCCCGTTGTGAAAGGAAGCCTACGACGCTGGTCACCTTTGCTCTCTCTTCTTTGACATGAAACAGAAAACACAAACACAATTAGGTGCTTCAGTACATTAATCACGCGCCATATAGCCTAATGTATACATCTAATACATCCGAGGCGTAACTTAAAATAACACAGACACACCTAATGTCACTCAGCTCCCCATGAACGCAGTGCGCCTAAAAGTTGGAGCAGTTCAAAACGTACGATGGAGGTAATAGAACTGAATCACAGTTCTCAGTGTATGAAGGAGAGAAAGTCATCTTTTTTAAAGCGAGTCCTGTTTTCGTTTCCTGGACATTTCTGCACCTTTTAAATGTGGACGCAACGCCCCGTTACAACCCTACTTTCACGTCTCTGAATACTTTCGAGTATTATCGAATTTTGGCCTTAGAACGACTTTGCGCTTCCAAATTCTTAGGCATTAGTCAAGAAGTTGCAAGAAAGTGTAACACCTATAACAAATGAAGGAAACCATTAAAATACACACACACACACACACACACACACACACACACACACACACACACACACACAAACACACACACTAATTTTCATGGTATGGGGAGGACGCCGCTGACCTGAGTAGCTAACGTTGCCAACATACGTACCTCTAGGCAAGCTGTAATAGCGAGGATCTACACAACAATGAAGATTAGTTGTTACATTAACCTGTTTAATTATAAACAATCTGGTTATAGTAATCCGACTCTACACTTTGTGAAAATATTACATACGTCATGTAAATTTCTTTACAAGTACCAAGAGGTAATACTGTCGCTTAGGGAAGAGCTTCGTTACTAAACAATCCTAGGATGCCACTCACTGTGGCTAGTAAATAATTTATGTATAAGGAGAGAATCTGTGGTTTTCCCTCCTTCCAGTTGAGCCTTTGGTTTTGATCACTACAGAGTCTGACAGCATCCAGCCTCCACCAATTGTCCCTTGAGGCTTTACTTGCCTACCACGCCAGATGAAGTTCGGGGACTAGATACAGCACTAAATTACCAGGCCTTCCCTTCATCAGCTGACGGTCACGATAAAGGAAAGATGTTGCTTTAAAACGTACTATTTTTACCCGCAGTTTTTGGAGACATTTGAATGGAGGACATATAGTAAGATTGTGATAATTATTTAATTGTTCACTAGCTCATGTCGAGAATGAAAGTGATGGTCTAGAAGTTTCCGCGACCGGAGCGCTTACAAATTTCAGATAAGTACTAGTTATAGTTAAGGGACTGACGACTTCGCAGTTTGGTCCCTTTAACTCAAACAACTAACCAATGAAGCCCAGCCTACTAGCGATAGTTCTGGCTCGACTTGTGCAAGTTTCAGAGATTTAATTGCCCTACAGGCAACTGCTAGGGCAGAAACGAAATATAAGACTGTAATGTAGAAGTGAATTGTGCCTATGCGAGGCGAATGGCTCAGTACGCTTTTCTTTTCATAGGCTGAACATTAACAGACCCGAAAAACTGCAGGGACGGATTCCTGACTGGAAATAGAGGAAAAAAGGTCCTATGAACATGCGTCCGGGTATGCGACGTGGCAACGGTAGATGGCGCTGACCTATGACAGTTCCTCTGACTACGTAACGAGTGTTCCTTTTATGTTTCAGGCTGTGTGGCTTGTGTTCCTTACGCAATGCAGGCTGTGTCACTGATGCATCGCCCTGTAGTCAATACAATGGTCGGGTATTCATTTCTGGAAGAAGCGAGATGGTTTGTATACGGCCTAGCAGACTGAAACGGTCGAGAGGCAGCACGGTTATACCCTCACAGACACCAACCACACCACACAACATTTTGAGCCCTTTCCGGGAGTTTGTGAGATCATGGGTCCTTTCGGACAGAAGAAAGTGCAGGGAGACGGCGGTTTGAGCGTACACAGGATTTCGAACTTGTACTAGCGTTTGTCTCAGTATCGTGTATAACCCGATCCTGAAAATTTGGTGTATGCATAGTCCACCGCCTCGTTGCACGTTCGTCTGTCTGACAGGACCCATGGTCACACAGGCGCCCAGAAAGGGCACGAAATGTTGTGTGATGTGGTTGGTGTCTGTGAGGGTACTTGTTTTGGTATAGCCGTGCTGCCTCTCGGCCTTTCCATCTACTTGGCCGTACACAAATACCGTCTCGGATTGTTACCGCCATGAATACCGGACCATTCTGCTATTTACGGTACGCTGCGTCACGGCACGTGGTCAGAGGAACTCTTTCGTCAACGCGATCTACCTCGGCAGCGACACATTTCGAGACACATGTTCATAAGACTTTTTTCCTTCTTTTACAGTAATGCATCCGTCCCTGCAGTTAGTCGGTTGTTTTAATGTTCACTCTGCAAGTGGGTGATTGTTGCTGTATGCAACAGGTGTATGGCATCTCATTGTGTCTTTCCACTAGTCGGTGATACAAAGCCCGTTTCCATTTGTGCAAAAAGTAACTAATTTGTATCATTTTTATCGTTGTCGATTGACCCAGGAGTGTTGATCACACTTGCGTGAACAATGCTACTTCTTTTGCACAGCCGGCCGGAGTGGCCGAGAGGTTCTAGCCGCTACAGTCTGGAACCGCGCGACCGCTAAAGTCGCAGGTTCGAATCCTGCCTCGGGCATGGATGTGTGTGATGTCCTTAGGTTAGTTAGGTTTAAGTAGTTCTAAGTTCTAGGGGACTGATGACCTCAGAAGTTAAGTCCCATAGTGCTCAGAGCCATTTGAGCCATTTTTTCTTTTGTACTTTTCATTCTGTACTCCAAGGAGTAGAGCGTTTGTTTCTCGTCCGACCCATTAAAGAGTCGCTGTTCTTTTCAGTCGATTATCACACTAACTGGTAGTGTGTCCACAGGCGTTCCAAATTGTGTACTCTGTTAACATCTTACTAACAGACAAGTCAGCTGCGACTATGTTTGTACTTCCTTCTGACGTCAGTATCTCAAAAGTTTTTTTTTTTCTTTTGTGTCTCGAATTCTTATTCTCTTACAAAGCATTACAGTAAGCGAGTCCGTCATAGTATTCGTGCTGGAAAACACTATGGTTCAGTAAAACTCACGTTTGTAGCACCAAGGCCAGGGTTTGGATCTTATTGCAGAGTTATGATTTAGATTGTAGCTTATTGCAGCACTCTCTGCAGATGATTACTAAGACAAACTGTGTGGACGTTACAACTGCCTGCCTCAGGGATACGAAAATTGTGCAACATCACTGCGCTAAACTACTTTTCTCGTATTACGTAGACGCAGTTCTTCATATAACTTGTCTATATTCTCTGATGATACATGGAATTATAGTGTCAGAAGATCAAAGAACGATGTGCTTTGATAGTAATACGTACGCAGATTTCTGATTTATCCATTGAAATGATGTACCGAAATTATTATCATAAAGTAATGAAAATTTGTTTTTCGCTTCTAACTCAGAAAGTAACATATTTAGATATGGTCGTTGTTCCCGTGAATCACACTAGCATACTGCCTTACGAAAAATATCTGTCTTCAATTGATATGTATTTTGAATTAATTGTCAATCAAGGTGTTTTTGGACGCACGTATTTTCGGTTTTCCAGTAATTTTACTGTCGGTATGTGTGTCATTACTGAAACTAACATAAAACGTGAATTATTTTCGATACGTATGATCTAAGGCTCGTTCAGTGCAGAAAACGATAGAAGCATTATTGCGAATTCTTAAGGATGTAATCTGAGGATTGAGTGAAACTTTTTTCTCTGCATTCTTTTGCGAAACTCTCTACGGTTCGTTTTCAGGTGATTCTTACTTGGTAGCAGAGGTGACGTGTCTGCTTCACGTTTTCAAATATTCGTGTTTCTAGGAATTTCTGTACATTACTTCGGTACATTTTACGATATTGATGTTAAGAACTTCGGTTTCTTTATATTTCCTAAGAAGAGACGCAAGCCAGAATATTGTCTTTCTGCATATTTTCTTACATGAAAACTGCCTGAGTATTATATGTTGTAAATTTTTATGTTTACATGCAAGTTACTCACTCAAGTAAGGCAGCATATTGTTACCCTTCGAAATCTATTTATGTACACCGGCGGAAAAAAACGCAACACCAGAAAGGAGCTGTGTTACATAAAGTTGGTAGGCGTATTTCTACATCTGAAAGATGCTGTAACGGTCTTGGGAGTTAGTTACCTATGAGATTGAACGTAGAGAGACAAAGATGCCATAATCACAATTTGAGATCGTGTAATAGCGCTACAAGAAGTTGGATATTTCTTCTAAGATATTTCAGAAAGACTTGTCAGAAATGTAGCCACTGTAGATGACTGGAGGGAGTGGTTACGAGAATGTGCGGTCGGAAGGGGTTCTGGACGGCCACCTGGCACTACCAAGAGGGGAGACCATCATGTTTGGAGTATGGCTCTGGCACAAAGTATTGCATCTACAGCAGTAATCTGAGTAGCAGTTGGCACCACAGTGATACAAGGAGCTGTTACAGATCGGTTACTTCAAGGACAACACCGAGCCACGAGCTCTGAAGCGAGCATTTCACTGACACCAAACCACCGCCATTTGCTACTTCAACGGTGTCAAGCAAGAGCTCATTAGAGAGGAAGATGGGCTCTGTTGTGTTTTCTCATGATAGCTGCTTCTGCCTCGGTGCCAGTGATGGCCATATGTTAGTTATAAGGACGCCAGTTGAGGGCTTGCAAGAAACCCGTCTGCATGATAGACACACTGGACCTACTCCTGGATTTATGGTCTGGAGTGCGATTTCGCATAACAGCACGAGCACTCTCTTAGTCATCCCACGCATCCTGACTACAAAGTTGTACGACAGTCTGATGACTCGACCTGTTGAACTGTCATTCAAGGACAGCCATCCAAGGGGTGTTTCCAAACAGGATAACGCGCACTTACCGCTTTTGTAACCCAACATGCTCTACAATGTCGAAATGTTGCCTTGGACTGCTAGACCACTAGATTTATCTTCAGTGGCACACATACGGGACATCATTGGACGACAATTCCAGCGTCATCCATACAAAGATTTAACCGTCCCTGTACTGACTGATCAAGTGCAACGGTATGGAACTCCAACTCTCACGAACCGGCATCCAGCACTTGTACAACACAATGCATGCGCTTTTACATGCTTGCATTTTGGCAGTTATACAGGTTATTAACGTAGAAGCGTTTCACATTTCCAATGGCTTATCACCCACTTACATTAACATGTGGTCTTGCAATGGTAATCACTCAAATACACAAATCGAAAAAAGTTTTGCATCACCTCGGATCAGAGAGCTCCGGAACCTGTACAGGAAATTGGAATACAGATCGACATAAACATCATTTCCGACTTTTTTATTACTCATGAAAACCACACATCGCATGTTATATCGCCATACAGCGAGACCTACAGAGGTGATGGTACAGATTGCTGTAAACACTGGCACCTCTGATACCCAGTAGCACGTGCACTTGCGTTGATCCATGCCTGTATTCGTCATGGCATACTATCCACAAGTTCACCAAGGCACTGTTAGTCCAGATTGTCCCACTCCTCAACGGCGATTTGGCTTAGGTCCCTCAGAGTAGTTGGTGGGTCACGTCGTCCATAAACAGCCTTTTCCAATCTACCCCAGGCATGATCGATAGGGTTCTTGTCTGGAGAACATGCTGGTCACTCTAGTCGAGCCATGTCGTTATCTTCCACCTTGCTGCACTCGCTGGACTGTGTGTCTAAGGCGTTCAGCCTCATTGGGTTGCCTCAAAGATGTGCACGATGGGGGCGCGAATCGTCGTCCATGAAAACGAATCTCTTGCCAATATGCTGCTGATATGGTTGCACTATCGGTCGGAGGATGGCATTCACGTATCGTACAGCAATTACGGCGCCATCCATGACCACCAGCGGCATACGTCGGCCCCACGTAATGCCACCACAAAACAGCAGGGAACCTCCACATTGCTGCACTCGCTGGACAATGTGTCTAAGGCGTTCAGCCTCATTGCGTTGCTTCCAAACACGTCTCCAACGAATGTCTGGTTGGAGGCACATGCGACACTCATCGGTGAAGAGAACGTGATGCCAATCCTGAGCGGTCCATTCGGCATGTTGTTGGGCCCATCTGTACCGCACTGCATGGCGTCATGGTTGCAAAGATGGACCTCGCCATGGACGCCGGTAGTAAAGTTGCACATCATGCAGCCTACTGCGCACAGTTTGAGTCGTAAGACGACGTCCTGTGGCTGCACGAATAGCATTATTCAACATTGTGGCGTTGCTCCTCCGAGCCATAATCGGTAGGTAGCGCTCATCCACTGCCCTTGGGCGGCCTGAGCGAAGCATGCCATCGACTGTTCCTGTCTCTCTGTATCTCCTCCATGTCCGAAAAGCATCGCTTTGGTTCACTCCGAGACGCCTGAACACTGCCCTTTTTGAGAGCCCTTGCTGGGTCAAAGTAACAATGCAGACGCGATCGAACCGCGGTACTGATCGTCTAGGCAAGGTTGAACTACATACAACGCGAGCCGTGTAGCTCCTTCCTGGTGGAAGGACTGGAACTGATCGGCTGTCGGACCCCCTCAGTCTAATAAGCGCTGCTCATGCATAGTTGTTTACTTCTTTGGGCAGGTTTAGTGACATCTATGATCAGTCAAAGGGACTGTGTCTGTGATACAATATCCACAGTCAACGTCTATCTTTAGGAGTTCTTGGAGCTACTGTGATGTAAAGCTTTTTTTGATGTGTGTATGTTACCTGGACAAGTGTATTCCCGAATTCATTACTCTACATTAATTATTTATTGATGTTGCGATTTTTTTACGTCTGTGTAGTAAACCATAAATTTCTGGAATTGAACTAAAAAAATTTTCTGTACTGTATATTTTTTCCTTTACGAGTTTTCTAAATCTGTGCAATGGTTTTGTATAGTTGGCGGGAGGCAGTTCAGGAAGCAGTTCTCAAAAGCTGCAGAGAGCACGCCAGCCTGTTCAGCGGTGTTGGAGGGGCACTGGACATGCTGTGCGCTTACCAAGCAACGATGTTCGTCTGGATACCACGTAAGATCATTTTTCCTCTTATACTCTACCTGAAAACATAACCCAGACACCGACAAGTAGCATTTTTTTCTTTCCTTCACACTTATACATCATAGCACTTGCTTTATCCCCATCTCCTCTTCCTCCACCTGTTACTGCCACTACTACTACGACACTACTACTAGTGGTATTACTACTTCTGAATTCTTTTGCACCATTCTTTTATACAAGGTGCAGCCAAATGAAAACGAGACAGATGGAAGTTTGTGTGTACCTCTTCGTCCGAAGCAAATCGATGGTCATGAATGTGGCACCAAAAGTATGGAAATCGCATGCTGAGAGATTGGGACTGTATGGAGGCTGTATGATTTCCCAGAGAAAGTTCGTCGCACAGTGGGATAAATGTTTTAACAGTTATGCCGATTACATTTGAAATAATAAACAATCTACTTATTTTTTTCCATCTGTCTCGTTTTCAGTTTACCGCCCTTTGTATTTCAGCGGGGAACAAGCTCTTACGGATTACATCATGTGTTCTATACTGCCTCTAAAGCCTTGCAATTAGCCAGCTTAATTTTATGTTTAATAATTAATTTTTATTTTGCTTGTTAACTTACTAACCGGTGTAAAGTGGTCTCGTTTGTCTTCCTTTGTATTGATCTAGTTTTGCTGTCCATCTTGTGAAATATTTGTATTTGCTTTTAAAGGTCGACATGTTGTCCAGAGTAACGTAAATTAATTACAAGGTACACTAACTCACTTGTAAGAGACATCAAAATCCGCACCATGGTTTACTGAATCTTAGCTTCATTGATGTTCGATGACTTCGCAAGCGTATGCCAAGACTAGAAATCCAATGGTTTGCTGTTCAAACCCAGATAGTTGAACAATTTTTTTCTTACCTATGTAATGACGTGCTGCACAAGTTCAGGTTCGACTTTAAACACTTGATCCCTGTGCAACTAAAATCGGAGTAATGGATGGACAACCCATCCACTACATTAGAGTTCGTAGCAAACTTAATCTTCTCGCCAGTGACTGCTATAATTTTAACTACTAACACTTCTGAGTCTTAATTAATGCAGCATGCGACTTTATTAGGAGTTACTGTAACCGAAAGTGAGGAAGACATCACCTGCTATAAGGACAGCAAAGATTTATGGCGAAGAATGATATAGAATACGAAATAGGTGGAAATGGAGAGCAAGAAACAGAAAGTAGTGACTTACTAAAGGTCAGAATTAGTGAACAGCTAACTAAAGAAAGACAGAAATTGGTTATTTTGAAATTAAGCTTGCAAAAGATATTCGAGGGAAGGGGGACACGGAAAGTCGTTGAATATGCAAAGAAAACTGTCTTCAGCAAAATTGCTATACTGGTACAAAATATTGTCACAGAAATGAAGGAAAGTTTCTGAAACTGAACTTTCAGAGAACAGTGTGTTAAGGAAGGGAGAAGTGGACCGTGGGAAACCAGAAAAGAAACATGAAACCTGTGAAACGTTATGCTACAGAAGAATGTTAATAATTAGGCGTACAGATGTGGTGCTATATGGGTGGTAGTAAGAATAGACAAAGGAAGGAAGAAATATATATTGGAAAGTCTACGAAAAGAAGGAGCTGGATAACCGGAGATGTGCTAAGGCACTCAGGAATAATCAACGGAACACCGGTGGTACACACGGAGAGAAAAAATGGAAAGGGTAGGGGAAAATTGGACGTCTAAACAAGGTTATCGAAGACTTGGGTGCAGTAGGTGTGGAGTGATAAAAATATTGGCACAGTACAGGAAGAGATGGAGAATGTAATCGAACTAGTCGAAAACCTAATGGCTATAAGGAATGGTAGGAAATAATAAGAAAAAAAGAAAAAAAAAGAAATACGCCAAGACGTTATGTCTGTTGGAACTCGCTAGCACATCTGACACTTAGATAGAAAGCTGCATTTAAAATAGAGAGCCTGAACCTAGCTGACGTGAAGGGCATGCAACTGCAATTTTTCTGTCACGTTGGCTACGCCCGTACTATGTACTGTCATATTTGGCAGTGTGTTTTCCTCACCAGTATCGTTTGTAATTAGTGTTCAGTTGAGTATCGTTGTAAGGACACGAAATACTATGCACAGAGCTCTGCATACATACAGCTTATTGGGCTGATTGAGCATTTCGTCAAGTTTGTGATCATGTGAACGGTGAGGCATAAGGAGCAACATCTCTTTGACTACTAGCTAAGTAAGATTTCATATAAGCTATTATTCTAAAAATGGCGCATTTCCGCTGAAGCGTTTTTAAGGACCATATACACTGAAGAGCCAAAGAAACTGGTACACCTACCTAATATCGTGTAGGGTCCTCGAGAACGCAGAAGTGCCGCAGAACGACGTGGCATGGACTCGACTAATGTTGAAGTAGTGCTGGAGGGAACTGACACCATGGATGCTGGAGAGCTGTCCAAACATCCGTAAGAGTACGAAGGGGTGGAGTTCTCTTCTGAGCAGCACGTTGCAGGACATCCCATATATGGTCGATAATGTTCATGTCTGGGGAGTTTGATGGCCAGCGGAAGTGCTTAAACTTAGAAGAGAGTTCCTGGAGCCAGTCTGTAGCAATTCTTAACGTGTGGGGTGTCGCCTTGTCCTGCTGGAATTGCCCAAGTCCGTCGAAATGCACAATGTACATGAATGCGTGCAGGTGATCAGACAGGATACTTGCGTACGTGTCACCTGTCAGAGTCGTATCTAGACGTATCAGAGGTACCATATCACCCCAACTGCACAAGCCCCACACCACATATTTTGACCTGGGCTCGTATGACCTCAGTTGTTTTTGCGCCCTAAAACAAAATTAACAAACAATTAGAGCCTCTACCATCTTGAACAGTCCTCTGCTGACACGCAGGGTCCATGGATTCATGAGGTTGTTTCCATACTCGTACACGTCTATCCGCTTTATACAATTTGAAACGAGACTCGTCCGACCAACAACATGTTTCCAGTCATCAACAGTCCAATGTTGGTGTTGACGGGCCCAGGCTAGGCGTAAAGCTTTGTGTCGTGCAGTCATTAGGGTGTACGAGTGGGCCTTCGGCTTCGAAAGCCCATATCGATGATGTTTCGTTGATTGGTTCACACGCTGACGCTTGTTGAGGGCCCAGAATTGAAATCTGCAGCAATTTGCGGGAGGGTTGCACCTCCATCACGCTGAACGATTCTCTTCAGTCGTCGTTAGTCCCTTTCTTGCAGGATCACTTTCCGGCTGCAGCGATGTCGGAGATTTGATGTTTTATCGGATTCCTGATATGCATGGTACACTCGTGAAACGGTCGTATGGAAAAATCCCCCACATCATCGCTACCTCTGAGGTGCTGTGTCCCATCACTCGTGCGCCGACTATAACACCTCATTCAAACTCACTTAAATCTTGATAACCTACCATTGTAGCAGTAGTAACACAGTTAACAACTGGGCCAGAGAGTTGTTGTCTTATATAGGGGTTGCCGACCGCAGCGCCATATTCTGCGTGTTTATATATATCTGTATTTGAATACGCAAGCCTACACAGTTTCTTTGACGCTTCAGTGTATATACAGAGTGTTTGAAAGTCTTTGCATCAAACGTCTACAGGTGATAGATCACCTCCTGGGGAATAACTTTTGTTAGAAACAACTTGTTCGCTGACGCTTCTCGGCGACCCTGGGCGTCCTCTTGTATTGGTTATGCACCTGAGAGGCGCAAGGTGTGTGCACTGTGCAGCATGCGTATGCCCTGAGTGTTGCCTATAATTCAATCATATGCTCCGTTTGAAAGAGGACAGGCCTGGTAAAATTAAAGTTACTGATTCGCATCTAAAATACCTTTCTCCTCTTAGAGACACTCATCCTTAAGGTTTTCTTATCGACAATCATCTTATTAATTTACTGGGGTCGATAGTATACATCATACCAGGATAGGCGTAATCTTGTCGTCCCGGGACCGGCGAAAACTAAGGGATGCCTAGCGTCTCCTGGCAGCGTCTGCGAATATTCCGTCTCTAACGGAAGTTATTCATCCTGATGTGATCTATCACCCATAGATATTTGATGCAAAGACTTCGAAACACCCTACGTACGGCTATATGTTATAAACTGGTTTTCCTTTTATTGTAACTCCATTCTTCGAAGAATATGACGCAGAGATGAAAAGAAGGAGTTTATATGGAGAGGATAGCGTTACAGAGAACAATGACGATGATAGTAATGGCAGCGAGTTAATATTAAGGGTGTTGTATTGTCAGAGGCAAAAATGGTTTACTTGCAAACCTTGATAGTACTACTCTAATATCCCACGTATGTTCACTTTTCTGACAGTGATACCTTAAATTGGGCATCAAAAGGATGGTATAATACTCAATTGAAGAAATCAATATGTTCAGTACTTCGAAAGCAAAACCAAATCTTAGGAACTGCACAGATTTTAAAAATGAGTGAATGTCTCAACAAACGGAACGAAACAACTAAAAACGAATGTCACATTTACTCCTTCGTTCTGCGTCTTTTGTAATAATTAAACTGCAGAGGCCAGATACAGGGCTGCAGACAAGCGAGCACTGCGCGCTGCTCTCCGTGCAGCGGCCTTTGCCCGCATTTTGGAAGGAACGAAAATTACTCTCTAATGTACCGTCGACAACGAGGTCATTAGAAACGGAACCCAAACTCGGATTAACGAAGGATGGGGAAGGAAATCGACTGTGGTGTTTCAAAGAAACCATCCCGACATTTGCCTTAGGCGATTTACGGAAAAGCTGATTAGTATGGCCGGACGGGAATTCGAACCGTCGTCCTTCCAAAAGCTACTCTGCTTTTACGGCCTACAGCATGTATGTAGCTGCTCTGCTTGTGATATCTATACAGGGTCTCGTGTACAGCTCTGCAACACTTAACATATTGCGAACTACGGCAGCCGACCGGGAACTTTCATGTTATACGTCACTGTTTGTTTGCAATACGTAAACTAAAATTTCAGTATCAGCTTCTAATTTTGGGGTAATCGGTATTTTCTCACCTACAGTAAACAGTAAAAATATACTAGGAAAATAAACATTTATATCTTTTTATGGAAAAAAATAGAAATTGTTCAGCATTGTTCTAGTGACTGAAGACAAAGAGGTCAGGATTCTTATACTTTCACTCATTCCATAGTGAGGCGCGTAGATCTTAGTTTTCTGGTAAAACCACATAAGGTAGTGGTAAAAGCAGGTGGACAGGCGGACGAGAAATATCGGATGCGGCAACTATTAGATGATACTAGGGACCATCTAATAATCTAGGCCGCAGAAGAAGACAGATGTACTATCAGAAGTCGTTCGTACAAAAAGCAGCGGTGTTAACTGAATACTGTTGTTGAGCACACTGTTACCTGACGGCTTTATTGTGTACAGTCATGAATTTCAGACGGTAATCTATCATTCAGTAATGAATTATCTGTTTATTTAAAGCTCCAAACAAGAAGACAGCTGCAGTAGCAATGCATCGTGTATAGTGTGTGTGTGTTTGTGTGTCATGATTTACGAAACGAAATTAGTCGCGAAGGCGACCTTTTTCCATGTTTCCGCGTATCACTTTCTGTCTTCCCCTGTTGCACGTCTGCAGCACAGTTGACGTAGAAGAAACTTACTTGGAATGACTCGTCAGTACACTTGCCCGAATAACGCTGAAAAAGGCATGTTTAGTGGGTCAACAGCATACTAGTCTGTGGCGACGGACAACAAGCTGCGGGGGTACGCAACACTTCTTTCGCACGCATAAGAACTTATTTTTCCCTTGCATCTGGAACACAGGTGTCAGTAAGCATAAATTTCTCATTGAAAAAGTTTATGCTGTTTTATGGCAAATGCTAACACACATTTCTTTACATTAAGCAAAAAGCACTCCGTCTTCAGGCCACGAATGGCCTACCGGGACCATCCGACCGCCGTGTCATCCTCGGTGGAGGATGCGGATAGGAGAGGCGTGGGCTCAGCACACCGCTCTCCTGGTCGTTATGATGGTATTCTTGACCGAAGCCGCTACTATTCAGTCGAGTAGTTCCTCAACTGGCATCACGAGGCTGAGTGCACCCCGAAAAATGGCAACAGTGCATGGCGGCCTGGATGGTCACCCCTCCAAGTGCCGACCGCGCCCGAGAGCGCTTAACTTCGGTGATCTCACGGGAGCCGGTGGATCCACTGCGGCAAGGCCGTTGCCTTTACATTAAGCAAGGGTGAATAAATGTAAGAACAGAGTAGCGGAAGGTATAGGGAAGTTAAGAGAGGAAGAGTTGAAGATGGATATGCGTGGAGGAAGTGAGAATAAGGAAGAGAGATACTGAGAGTTTGATGAGTAGATCACAGCTGTTGCTTTAATAAGAAACCTTATTGTTCTTGGACGATATTAAAGTAGCTTTGAATCTCATTTCAACATACGGGTGGTACTCTTCAACTGACATCTATAACCCTTGCTGCTCTTCGTGTTTCACTGTACCTAGTATCTTATATGATAGCACATGAATGGTATTAAAATTTACGATGCAGTATGAAGTGAAAAAACACATTTTTAACGAATGCTCTTTCATGTGTTCGTATGGCATGCGACGCCATTATAAACTGTCCGAGGAGTTCTCACGTTATCTTTGTAAAACCAGTTGCGTATATCAAAAATAATGACGGTCCAACGTGTATCGTGAAAACGGAGATATCATATCTTCTTCTTGATGTGCTGTGGCCTTGTGAGTGAGTATGTCGATGTATATTACGAGTCATCCTCTGATGAACAGTTGGAGATTACCTACGTAAGGTGTCACTTGCACAGCTTTGAGTCCCCCAGTTGTTGGTAATGATCAGGTGGGATGGTGTACTGGTAAAGGCAGTGGACTCGTGATGGGATGGACCAGGATTCGTCTGGCCCTCCTGATGTGAATTTTCGTTGGCTACCCTCGGCTATCCTGTGTGTGTCGTGGAAAGGATCTTTTCAGACACCACTATCAATTTTCTGTCTCATCCTTGCCCAATTTGAGCCGTGTGTGTATAATAGACACTCGTCTGCGAGAGACGTATATAGGAGATAGATTGGTAATTGTCTTAGAACGAATAAAGACGTTAGTCGATCAGTGAGTTTATTAACAGTTTTAATTATATCCCCTAATTCTTTGTGAACAACCGTCTACTGCCCGCTTCCCAACTGCAGAGCCAGCTGCTATCTGAAACGAAAGAAGCACAAAGGAGGCTCCTCTAGCTAGCGAGTGACGATCGACATGGATGAGCGACTGATAGTCCATTCTAGGAGCGCCCCCGCTGCCTAGGAACCTCCCTCGGTACAGTACGAGGTGACGTGTTGTAACAGCGAGTAACTCGGAGAGGAGGTGTGGGGATAAGCGTAAGAATCCATACAAATTATAAAAATGAATGCAGGTATGTAGGCATATATGTATGTATTTATATATGTATGTTCCACATCTCCTATGACTGGACCGTTTTCAAAAAAACTTTGTTCACGCATCATTAACTGACTGGAAAGAATTACTTTGGGGGAAAGAAGCACCCATCTATCAAGAGGGTGTGGACGGGAGTGAAAAAGGCAGTGCAGACCTACACATAGTCATGCACTATGAGAATGAGAGCATTTAGAGACTTGCAACAAACTTTACCTACAATTTCAAACCTTTACAAAACTTTCTGTTGCTGACGACGCTTACAAAATGCTGAAAGAAAAAACGTTTATCACTTACTATATTTTCGCTGTTCTTGCAGTAAAACTGCTACATGAAGCATGACGTTTTAGTTTATTACTTCTTTACTACTAATTATATTTGTGACAAATTTTGGAAACAATATTCATATATACCACTGAATATACCAGAAAAATAACATCATTGCATCGCACTTAGTCCAGGAGATATAATGTTGTACGTACTGAGATGCTTAAAAAACTACCGCATCATGCAACACGTTTAATTTTTTACTCTTAATCCTACTTGCAACACTTATCGCAGACGGTATCCGTATCTGCTGCTAAATGTACCTACAAAAAGATATAACTGTGCGACACACAGTTCAGGAGATAGGACGTCAAATACACTACTGGCCATTAAAATTGCTATACCAAGAAGAAATGCAGATGATAAACGGGTATTCATTGGACAAATATATTATAGTAGAGCTGAAATGTGGTTAAATTTTCACGCAATTTGGGTGCATAGATCCTGAGAAATCAGTACCCAGAACAATCACTTCTGGCCGTAATAACGGCCTTGATACGCCTGGGCGTTGAGTCAAACAGAGCTTGGATGGCGTGTACAGGTACAGTTGCCCATGCAGCTTGAACAAGATACCACAGTTCGTCAAGAGTAGTGACTGGCGTATTGTGACGAGGGTGGCCGAGCGGTTCTAGGCGCTCAGTCCGGAATCGCGTGACTGCTACAGTCGCAGGTTCGAATCCTGTCTCGGGCATGGATGTGTGTGATGTCCTTAGGTTAGTTAGGTTTAAGTAGTTCTAAGTTCTAGTGGACTGATGACCACCGATGTTAAGTCCCATAGTGCTCAGAGCCATTTGAACCATTTTTTTTTTATTGTGACGAGCCAGTTGCTCGGCCACCATTGACCAGACATTTTCAGTTGGTGAGAGATCTGGAGAATGTGCTGGCGAAGGCAGCAGTCGAACATTTTCTGTATCCAGAAAGGCCCGTACACGACCTGCAACATGCGGTCGTGCATTATCCTGCTGAAATTTACGGTTTCGCAGGGATCGAATGAAGGGTAGAGCCACAGGTTGTAATACATCTGAAATGTAACGTCCACTGTTCAAAGTGCCGTCAATGCGAACAAGAGGTGACCGAGACGTGTAACCAATGGCACCCCATACCATCACGCCGCGTGATACGCCAGTATGGCGATGACGAATACACGCTTCCAGTGTGCGGTCACCGCCATGTCGCCGACACGGATGCGTCCATCACGATGCTGTAAACAGAACCTGGATTCGTCCGAAAAAATGACGTTTTGCCTTTCGTGCACCCAAGTTTGACGTTGAGTACACCATCGCAGGCGCTCCTGTCTGTGATGCAGCGTCAAGGATAAGAGCAGCCATGGTCTCCGAGCTGATAGTCCATGTTGCTGCAAAGGTCGTCGAACTGTTCGTGCTGATGGTTAATGTCTTGCAAACGTCCCCATCTGTTGACTCAGGGATCGAGACGTGGCTACACGATCCGTTACAGCCATGCGGGTAAGATGCCTGTCATCTCGACTGCTAGTGATACGAGGCCGTTGGGACCCAGCACGGCGTTCCGTATTACCATCCTGAACCCACCGATTCCATATTCTGCTAACAGTCATTGGATCTCGACCAACGCGAGCAGCAATGTCGCGATACTATAAACCACAATCGCGATAGGCTACAACCAGACCTTTATCAAAGTCGGAAACGTGATGGTACGCATTTCTCCTCCTTACACGAGGCATCACAACAACGTTTCATCAGGCAACGCCGATCAACTGCTGTTTGTGTATGAGAAATCGGTTGGAAACTTTCCTCATGTCAGCACGTTGTAGGTGTCGCCACCTGCGCCAACCTTGTGTGAATGCTGTGAAAAGCTAATGACTTGCATATCACAGCATCTTCTTCCTGTCGGTTAAATTTAAAATAATAGCACGTCATCTTCGTGGTGTGGCAGTTTTAATGGCCAATAGTGTACTGAAATGCGAGAAAAGGCTGTTGTATCATGGATTACGTTTTAACTTATTATTTCTTTGCCACTAACTCTATTCGCAATACTTTTCGCAGACAGTAGGCACGTTTACCACTGGATGTACCAGCTAAATTATATCATTGTACAGGACGTGCTTCAGACGATACAACGTCATGAACATTAAACTGCTTGAAACTGAAAGTGCAGGGCGACCTTCGCTGGACATACGGGTGAAATATGTTTCCAGATACGCGTGAAATATGTTAAATATGTTTGACATGTGCGAGCGCGAGCAAAGCCAGGGGTAAAAAGCTCATCGTAAAGCGCTGGAACGATTTCTAACAAATTTGGTACACATTTAAGTTACAGTCTAGAGGGAATACTGTATGGGTAAGAACTACCAGCCTCCTATTGGGATGAGCGGGATAACGTGAAGAGAGAAGGGAGGACGAGGAGGTGGACAGACAACGAGGCTGAAGGAGGAGACAGGCACGGATAGGATGGGGAGGAAAGAGGAGGAAATGGACAGAGACAGGGGGAGGAGGAGACAGGCAGAGAGATGAAGACGAGGAGATGAACAGACAGAGGGGGAGGAGGAAGTAGATAGAGAAAGGTAAGAGGAGAAAATTGGAAAGGAAGAAATGGACACGTGAAGGAATGGGGAGGAGATGAGCAGGGCGAGGGGGAGCAGGAGATGGACAGAGAGAGACGAGGAGGGGAAGGTGGACAGAGAGAGGGGTGATAGAGATGGACAGAGAGAGAGGGAAGGAGTATATGAACTAAAGGAAGACTGGAACAAATACATATCCGAGCAACACCGGATACTCGCCTATTATATTATATTTTGGACTATGAGCTTGATGATAACTTTCGAGTAACTAGTGTTCGGAAGTATACCAGCTCTCATCCAATTAGTGTAAATGGGAAAGGAGAAGGGCGAGTGAAACTGCTATCGGGCTACCTCTGCCCCACTGCCTGTGCTAATTTGCTGAAGATGCAGAATATAGATAGATCCGACCTCACGTTGCTCAGAGTTTCGTAGTATTCGTGTCGAACGCTCCCGACCCCATTGAGAACGACTGGAGATAACGAAGGCGGTCCCGTAGCGGGGGAAGGGTCGCTGGCGGCCGCAGATGAAGTCTGCAGTCTGCATTGAGGCGGAGCGGCGGCGGAGGCAGGGGCGGCGTCGTCGGCGACGACTGCGGAAGTGGAACCGTGGCGGTGCTGCGGCCGGAATAGTTTTAGTTGCGGCCGTGATCCCTGAATGGGCGCCTGCAAACGAGCGTCCGCCAGCCGGCAACTTGGCGCGCTCCTTCGCCTTGCGAGTTGGCGCTACTTGGGGATGAGCGGTCGCCGGATAAGCGGCGCGCGCCGGATTAATGAGCCAAACTCGGCCCGGCCGTGGATTACGCTGCGCCAACTCCGCCGTTCCTCTGGCGTGGCGCGGGCATGCCAAGAAGCCGCCCGGCCCGGCTGACGCAGCGCCGCCTCGTCTTTGCTGCGGATTGCCGGCCGCCCTCCTTCCACCTCACTGAATGCGACACCGCCACTAAGAAACTTGCTGCATTCCTGATTAACTCGCATTATATAACCCCCCACCCTTCCGCACGCACACTTATGCAGCGTATTTCAGTCTTTTCAGTAAACGTCTGTTGTCTTGGTCTTCAGTCCAGAGACTGGTTTGAGACAGCTCTCCTTGCTACTCTATCCTGTGCACGCTTCTTCATCTCCCAGTACCTACTGCAACCCACATCCTTCTGAATCTGTTTAGTGTATTCATCTCTTGGTCTCCCTCTACGATTTTTACCCTCCACGCTGCCCTCCAATGCTAAATTTGTGATCCCTTGATGCCTCAGAATATGTCCTACCAACCGATCCCTTCTTCTGGTCAATTTGTGCCACAAACTCCTCTTCTCCCCAATTCTATTCACTACCTCCTCATTAGTTATGTGATCTACCCACCTAATCTTCAGTATTCTTCTGTAGCACCACATCTCGAAAGCTCCTATTCTCTTGTTGTCCAAACTATTTACCGTCCACCTTTCACTTCCATAGATGGCTACACTCCAAACAAATACTTTCAGAAACGACTTCCTGACGCTTAAATCTATACTCGATGTTAACAAATTTCTCTTCTTCAGAAACGCTTTCCTTGCCATTGCCAGTCTACATTTTATATCCTCTCTAGTTCGACCATCGTGAGTTATTTTGCTCCCCAAATAGCAAAACTCCTTTACTACTTTAAGCGTCTCATTTCCTAATCTAATTCCCGCAGCATCACCCGATTTAATTCGACTACATTCCATTATCCTCGTTTTGCTTTTGTTGATGTTCATCTTATATCCTCCTTTCAGGACACTGTCCATTCGTCTAGGGGTGACAAATCACGTCATAGGGAACAACGTTTGTTAGGGACAAAATATTCGCCAACGTTTCTCGGCGATTCTACGCGTCGTGTAAGACTGGTTATGCCCCTGAGAGACGACAGACCGTACGCGCTCTGTAGCAGTCGCAGTCGTATGCAGTGTATGTTGCCCATCACCCAGTCATCCATTCCGAATGAAAGGCAGTAGGCCGAGCAAAACTGGAGTTTCTCATTCGCTTCTAAAACATCTTTCTCCTCTTAGGAACATTCGTTCTTGCTGAAAATCACTCAATCAATTTGCCGAGGTAGTAGTATGCCACACACCTAATTAGAGGACACTGCTATTTTGGTGAAATCTCGACAACTAATGCTCAGCAAATGCTCAACGACGGCTAATGTTGCTGGAAAGCGCCAACGATCATATTGTACAAAAATGGTTCAAATGACCCTGAGCACTATGGGACTTAACATCTGAGGTCATCAGTCCTTTAGAACTACTTAAACCTAACTAGTCTAAGAACAACACACACATCCATGCCCGAGGCTAGATTCGAACCTGCGACCGTAGCGGTCGCGCGGTTCCAGACTGTAGCGCCTAGAACCGCTCGGCCGGCGAACATTTTGTCCCTAACAGAAGTCGTTCCACCTGCCGTGGTCTATTAACACTAGACAGGTTTATTAAAGACTTTGTACAGGGTAAACAGGTATAAGTGCAGACATTTTTATATGTAGTGTCTTAATATGTAGACACTTCGGTGTCCTAGTTGTTCTTTCTCTGCATCGAACATTCTTCCCACAGACACGTCACAAACTTTACGACCTAATGTTTTCTGCAAGGTTGTAATTGCATCTCTAACTGTACTAACCGTTTTGCGTCCACATGACCACAGTTCAACACGTGACCTGCTGTCCGGGAGAAAATAAACAGCAATGGCTTGCAATAGTCACACGTACTCACCCATCTAAAACCATACGCCAACTAGCATCAATAATTATTAGTCTCCAAAAGAAGTAAATACTGATGTTCAGCACACCGTTGTGCAATACACGGTCCTCGGTAACCAACAGTTATTCCCAACTGAGAGTCCCTCCATCCCCTCCCAGGCAATCGGGATATTTGACTGGAAAAGAAAAGTTCTGCAACAGTGAATAAAACTCAGGATTAGGGAATAAAAGATATAAAAAAACCACATACTCATGCACACAAATTTAATTTTTGATCTGGACAATCGACAGCTTCGTCTTGGACATAAATTAACGTGCTCTCAACCGTACCTTTTCGACCAAGGTTTTTAGGAGCTTTGTCTTGGTTGAAAGGCAAACACCGGATCGGCAAGTCCCTTGCGGGACTTCCTCTGCCCCGCTAATAGCTCACAGGGATGTGTTCTTTCCGGTGAATGAGCTGACCTCAAAAAAAAAAAAAAAAAAGAAAAAAAAGTTCAAATGTGTGTGAAATCTTATGGGACTTAACTGCTAAGGTCATCAGTCCCTAAGCTTACACACTACTTAACCTAAATTATCCTAAGGACAAACACACACACCCATGGCCGAGGGAGGACTCGAACCTCCGCCGGGACCAGCCGCACAGTCCATGACTGCAGCGCCTTGGACCGATCGGCTAATCCCGCGCGGCAGCTGACCTCAAACAGCCCGCTCTGGCCGCTCGGCCAGGCAATCAAATGATGGAAAAAGTCCCAGAAATACAACTATAGACAGGCACCGCCCAGCACATCCCAAGGAAATGATTGGCATTACACCTTGATGCACACCATCAGAAACGCAAAAAACACGCACTAGATGTCCTTTACTGGGACACTCTTTTTCAGGACAGCAGTTTCGACAAAGGTTTTCGATATGTCTTCGGAACTTGGAACCCCTCTGCCTGTCTCCTCCGTAGTTGTTATTTCGCTGATAAGAACCAAATTCAGTAATGGGATGATAGTTTTAGGACTGGTATTGAAAAGCTGAATTCCATGTTCCCCACATATCGTCAGCAGCCATATGTATTCATTCCTGGATATGTGCCTCTTACGCACTTTTGTATGCATTATGTCTTCTGCTGTACGCATGCATGTTGCTCTCGTATTTTTACTAACTTCGTCTACAGCCTTAATATAAGCAAAAGATACATATAGCAGCAGAAGTGCTCTGATATGTTGACAAGATGGATACATGATTGCAGTCATTTTATTCATTGTTGCTATTGGTTTTTCTCCGCTAGTTCATATTATCTACTACTCATTCTCTTTCAGAGCAGAAACTGACACCTCTTAGCTCCTTGACAACTTTGTCCACCTTCCCTTCTGATGCAGCTTATATTATGCATTTTTTTCTTGTGTAGCATTCCATTCAGTGTCGAGAAAGAAGGAAAGAAAAGTTAAAGTTTAACTACCTGTGACAAATGGATCATTAAGTATTTAGTAATAACTCGGATTGAACAAGCATACGGCAAGAAATTAACAGTTGCGAAAACCGACCTGTCATTCAAATTATCGGGATTTGTGAAAACCGCCTAAAAATTAAGCCGAGATGACCGGTCGAGGATTTCAATCCTGTTCTTCCTGAATAACAGCCTTTTGTCGTTAACCATTTCACCACCTCACCAGGTCCACAAAATGTTCTCGTCATTGTTCTTAGTATTTACATTTCTTTATTTAACATTTTTAATTCCACCGCAATTCTTATTTATTTTCTACTCTATCTGCCTTACACATTTCTGTAGACCAATTAAAAAGCTTCTAACTGCTGTTCCTCATGTTCTCTTATTGTCCAAGCTTCGCATCAAGTACTGAAACGTGTGCTTAGATTGATATCAGTGCGGTTTGGAATTACTGAAGCGTTTTTTATGGTTTCGTACCTCAGTCGGCAAAACGGAATCTTTATTGGATCATGTTGGTGTCCATCTGTCTGTCTGTCTTCCTGTTAGAGCCCGTTTGTCTCAAGATAGGGTACAGGTGTAAAGCTGATATTTATGTCACATCTTAGCGTCTACAGTCCCTTGGCGGTGTGAAAAATTTAAGCTAAAGGTACGGCCATTAATGTCGGTTATTTTCGTACTCGCAGACTCCCTCATCAAAACATACAGAGTACTTTCCGTTGACCTAGAACCACAAAATGTGGCAGTAGGCAAGGTTTTACAGTACAATGAAAGGAAAAAAAACCGAAAATGGTTAATTTGTAACTATATAAAACAAAAAAAATTATTTCCGCATTTTTTTGTCCATCTTCCTAGCTGTCCGTCTGTTAAGACCCATTTTTCTCAGGAAAGGGAAGGAAGAGTTTTCAATTTGTAATTCATGTCTAATACTAAAGTCTACGATCCTTTAGCGGAGTAAAAAGATTAAGCTTCTAAGTCAATGCAGTCGATAGATACGGCCATACATGTCACATATTTTCATACTCGCAAACTTGCCCTTCAAAACCTGTGGGTGAACGACGCATGTAAATTTCCGGCCTGTTGGTCTAGCGGTGAAACGCATGTCTGAAAACTTATACTTCGCGGTTTGAATCTTGGTCAGACCACCGATATTTGTTGTCTTCGTTTTAATCTAGCCCTCGTCTCTCAACGATGTGAGGAAACAACACGTGGTTCGAATTCCACGTTGAAGTGGTGTTGGGGTAGGTTAAGGACATGCAAGTCGCCGAAGTGGCGTCCAATAGAAGGAATTGCACCAGACATTGAGCTACACCAAATAATTATTATTATTGTCATTTATACACATAATTAAGTTTGTACGTAACCTTCAGATCGCGATTCCTACCCGTAAATATCCGTTCTTTATTTCATCTGAACTCCTCTGGATCAGATATTAATAGTGATTGTCAGAGGCTATTCCTAGCGCTCAATTTGTCATCAGATCCGAGTGTATGAATTAGTGCATCTTTTTTTTCTTTCGTAGATAACACGTTTGTTCGGACTAGATAAGACGAAGCATTCCATAAATCTTTCCCCTAACTGCTTTTAAAGAATGTACAGAAAAACTTCATTTTAAAAAGCGGCTCATTTGCCATCACTAATCTTCTTTTTTCCTTTTTCGCCGCTCATCATATCACCGCTTATCTACATCGCAATCAAATTTTACTTTCTCGTCGTAGGTAACTACCATCATCATAGGTTGAAACGAACCATAATTCGTGACACCGGGCACACAAAGCATATTTTCCAGCAATAATTTGTCGTATTTCTTGCCGTTTAATTTCACCTTTTGTTTGGAGAGTGAGTTTGTCGGATGTCGTTTTCCATTATCAGTCATAGATCCATTGAAATTTTGTGAAAAATACCGCAGAACATTTTACTTCAGTATTACGCCACAAAAATCACCATTTGCAAGTTAATTTTCTTGTTTAATAGCTGTAGTTAATCGAATCCTTTACTCGTGAGCAACGTGACGAAACACCAAACAGTGTTACCTTTTTCGCTCTCAAAATGCATGCTGCCATGGAAAAGAGACAAATCAATAAACATAAACTGCTGGGGTTTCATTCCATATCATTTCAAAGTTTTTCCACCTCTAGCAGTGGTTAAGGTGCGAAATGTCGAGTTGCACATCTGCAGCTATACTTCACAAGTCACGTTAAGATGTGTGACGGAGAGTGTTCCTGACCACTGCCTGATTCGCCCTTCAAAAAAATGTTCCATGCTGTCTGATTCGCCCTTCCTTGTTACACTCGCGAATGGCGCGTGGATTGAATGATTGTCAGTAAACCTCTATATTATCTCTAATCTCTCGTATTTTCTCGTTATGACCATTTAGTGAGGCATATGCCAGAGGAAGTTATATGTTGTCTGACTTTTCCCGGAACTTATTTTCTCGATATTTCAACAGTAAGTCTCTCCGTGATGCAACACGCCTCTCTTGTAGCTTCTGCCATTGGAGTTTGTTAAGCATCTCTGTAACGCTCTCACGGTGACTAAACGATCTTGTGATGGAAAAAAAGAAGGAAGATTAGGGTTTAGCGTTCCGCCGACATCGATGTCTTTAGAGACGGCCACCTGTGCCGAAACGTGCGCTCTTCGTTGGATCTTCTCTATCTCTTCCATCAGTGTTACCTGGTAAGGATCCCACATTGATGAACAGTACTCAAGAATCGGTCTAACAAGGGCCTTTTTAAGTCACTTCTTTCCTTAAGATTCTTCTCATGAATCCCAGTCTGGCGTCAACTTTTCCTACTATTTGTTTTATATGGTCATTATACTTAAGATCACTCCTGATAGACTCTCCTAGATATTTTACGGTAGTTACTTCTTCCAGCAGTTCGGCATTAACTGTGTAAGTGTGCGGCAGTTGATTTCTTCGTATATTTATGCACAAATATCATATTAATTTACGTTCAGGATCAAATGCGAGTCCCTGCATCATTCATCAGTCCTCTGGAGGTCCTTCTGTAAATTGTTGCTGTCTTCTGGCATTGCTATTATATCATAGACAAACGTAATATTTGTGACGGAGCTTTCGAAGTTACCCATTAGGTCATTTATGTATATTGTAATCATGAACGGTCCTGCAATACTTCTTCGTTCCGTTAAAAGCGACGCGTTGAGTTCTCTCTTCGGTTCGCAGGTTGCTTTTTTTTTTTTTTTTTTTTTTTTTTTTTTTTTTTTTTTTTTTTTTTTTCGCCAAACGGCAGTGCTCGATGGTGTCCAATTCCTTCCTGAAGTCAAGAATCACGGCATGAATAAGAGCACCGTTGTCTACGGCGCTCAGGATCTCTTGGACTAACAGAGCGAGCTGAGTTTCACAAGATCTTGGTTTGCATAATTATTGTTGATATTTGTAAGGGAGTTTTTTCGTTATCCAAAAATGTCATAATACGTGAGTATAAAACATTTTACATAGTTCTACAACATTGACGGCAGCGATATAGGCCTATAATTATATGAATCTTCCAGACGCCTCTATTTTTTTCGTACCCTTCACTGCTCCAGCGACCACCAATAAACTACTACTAGAAGGGGAACAAGGACTTTCGCACTATCTCTTTTTCTACAGGATACGGTTACAGCTCCTATCTATTCCGCGATAACTTGGCTCAATATCTGTCATTTGGACGATCGCGCGATGGTTGAAAGGAAGGACTATATTACGATCTTTCGCGGTGAAACCGTTTTGGAAGACCGAATTCAGTATTTCGGCTTTCTCTCTGTCATCTTCCGTTTTTGTGCCAGTATGATCAGTGACCGGTTGAATAGATGATTTAGATCCGATTACTGATTTTGACGTAGGACCGAAGCGCCTTAGGGCTTTTAGTCAGACTGGTCAGCAAAATTTTTATTTGAAGTTCATTGAACGCTTTTCTCATTGCTCTCCATATGCTGATTTCAATTTGTCCAGCACTTGTTAGAAAGCTAGGTTTTGACTTCTTTTGTGTCTGTAACGAAGCTCTCTTTGTTTACACACAAGTTTTCTAACACGGCAATTAAACCACAGTGGGTCTTGCCATCCCTTAAAACCTTGCTCGGAGTGTAACCTACTTGTCTAAGTCGTACATAACGATGCTTTTGAATTTTGTCCATTTTTGCTTCATATCTTCGTTGTCAGAATCGAATGTTTGATGTCGACTACCTAGATACTCTGCAATTTGTATCCTGTCACTCTTGCTAAACAATTATATTTGCCCGTCTTTCTTAATATTTCCTGTAACACACTTAGTCATCGATGTCATTACAGCCTTATGATCACTGACGCCCTCCTCTACGTTAACGGAACCTGGACGTACGAGGGAACAAAAAATAGATTTTTTTTATTTAACAAAATTTTGTGAGTCTTTCTCATTCTAAAAATATATTCTTTTATGTATTTAACTCATCATGTTCTTGTTTAAATGCCTTTCCAAGGCAGATGTGGCACTTGAATGTTTAGCTGTCACACTATTGTCAAACAGGAACTCCTGTGTATAATGTCTCATTATTTAATTTTAATTTAAAATTGAATATATAGGACATGTGCGAACAGAATGGGGGCAAGACCTAGGAAACTCTGCAAGGACATGGCAGGAAAAAAACCTCTGATAGCAAAGCAATTGGTGGACAAGGAAGACTCACCATATCATAAATAAAAAAACCTAACAGAATATTATGGTCTAGCCATCAGGAGAAACAGTGAGAATGTGAGTGAGATCAAAAAAGCAATTTGGGCGACTGTATTTCTCAGATGTGAAACTGTGTTCCACTGATGAACATACACATCATGGCCTCTGCCCGAAAGGAAACACTTCATGGTGAAAGTATGCTGTGAAGTAAATGGACCAAAATATACACATGCACATCCCTTGTCAGAAACTGTTATTGTACAACTAGAGCCAGTGTATGGAGGTGTTTCAGATTCTAAACTTCTGGAAAAATGTTTACATGGAAAAACACAGAATCCGAAAGAAAGCTTCAATAGTTGTATTTTCGAATCCTTGCCAAAGACAGACGTCTGCTTTTCAGGTTGGTGTGATGGACGCCCTATGTTTTAATGATAAACAAGCAGAATAAACACCAGGAGCAGACAAGGCAACAAAATGGGGGACAACAGGAAAAATGGGTTGTACGAGTGGACAATTAAAGTGTCGCTTAAGCTGAAGAAGCTGTTGAAAGCATGACAAAGGAGGCCAGAATAACAAAGAAAAGAAAGAAAACTAAAGAAGATGAAAAGTCACTCAGACTCAACAAGATTATGGAGCTAGACTGTTTTGATATGTTATTACTGAGAAGAAAATGACATGCAAATCTTTAGTTTCAGTTTCCCGTAATCAATGTTTTTGCATACTTAGATATTATTATTTCATCCAATATTAAAGCTATAAAAACAAAAATTGCTTGCCTACACAGTGAACCACATTAGTCTACAATGTATAAAATATTTTAAGCTGGAGCATGTTACCTGTTCTTAAATTATTTGGAGAAAAAATTTACTTCCAAAAGTACCTTTTTTTAAAAAATACATAAAACAACAAATTGATAAAAATTCCTGGTTTAATGTTTCAACAACTTAATAATTAATAGAATAAAATTTGTTTGGCCCTTTATTTTGAATAGGGCAGAAGTATAACGTAGCTAAATTAAAAATTAAACGCAATTCAGTACATGTGATAAAATCAATATTCGTCCCACTATGTATTCCATAGTTTTAAAATTTTGTTCACATAGAGGTCACAACATAATAACCATTTGGTTTAAAGTTTTTGAGTTATTAAATTTCAAAAAGCTAATAAAAACTACTGCGCAGGTCTCTTAACTGTTTCGAGAAGTTCAGGTCTGTTTGTTGCTATGAGGTCTAACAAGTAAGACGCTATCCTCTGCGGTTGAATCTCTATTTGATCGAAGTAATTTTGGACACGGCGTTCAGAATAATGTCAGCACGCATTCCTGTCTGTAGCACTTGTTCTGTCTGAGCAGGAAAATGGGAAACAGGTCCAAGAGGAACAAAATTCCGAGGTGACTCACAGGTGTTAACAACAATGGACAGCGCCTCGTAAGCCCTTCAAAAATGGCTCTGAGCACTATGGGACTCAACTGCTGAGGTCATTAGTCCCCTAGAACTTAGAACTAGTTAAACCTAACGAACCTAAGGACATCACAAACATCCATGCCCGAGGCAGGATTCGAACCTGCGACCGTAGCGGTCTTGCGGTTCCAGACTGCAGCGCCTTTAACCGCACGGCCACTTCGGCCGGCTCGTAAGCCCTACCGGTTGCTAAGTCTGTAGCTTGCGAATTGAAGTCTCTCCCTATTGCAATAGCCCCTTCAGGAATTATGCACGATATTCTTCAAGTACTCTCTGAAGCGCCCTGCCACTGTAGCTACTAACGTAGGTGGCCAGTACATGCACCCCATTACCATGTATGAACTACAGTTGGTGTTTATCTTCAACTTCATTCTTTAACATTCTGAATCCGCAATAACCGAACTAGATACCATGGAATTCTTTAGTTCAATAAATACGGCACCACGATTGGCGTCTGTCCTGCAATTGCAATAAACAGGGTGATTCTTGTTAACGTTTAAAACCACCGAAGCGATGTACACGACACTGAGACAGGCAATTTAAAATAAGACACAAGGGGGCCGCAAATGTCGGGAAATACCCAAAAATTAGATGGCAAATGTTGAATATGTGACGTCATCCGATGACGTAACCCGCCGCACGTGCAGCGCTTGAGCCTATCGGTGTCGCACCCGAGCACCCCAAACTAAGTCAAATACACACATCGGTGCGGTGCGGCTCCGGGCCTACGTGCGCGATTTCAGATGGTGCAGCTCGGAGTTCGATTCTTGAGTCTTGTAGGCAGTATTTTTTGCACTGCAGTAGACAATTATGTGTTTACATTCAGGTTAGATTTATTATTTTATTATTGGCCTCGCGATCTCCACTGATTTATTGAAAACCACATAGGCCTACCGTATAGCGCCACCGGTAAATGAGTATACTAAGCTTCCGAACTGCGTCGCTGCCAATTACGTTTTCGATACTAAATTACATCTAAAAAAAAAAAAGGAAAGAAACAGCTTTTGCTTGGGTTCAGTGAGGAATTTGTAACTTCTACGTTTACAACAGATCACATTTACAAAAGGGTTTTGAAATTACGCAGTTTGCTTGAATGCAAGTATTCCATCGCTCAGTCATCCCTTCCCACACACGCTTGAAAATGCACTTCGTATTTTGGATCCCCGCAGCGCCAACGGCTATGCAGGCTACGAGGTCAATTTGGACTCTACTGAGGTGCTGTAAACTAGCTCCTTCATACAACCCCAAAAGAAAAATGCCTACACTGAGCGATGTGCAGCACTGCTCACTACCTGCGAGGGTAGCATCGACAAGCCCAAACACTGGATGTACGGCGAGGTATGTCATTTGGTGACGTCACATGTTCAACAATTGGCATCCACTTTTGGGGTATTTGCCGACATTTCCGACCTCACGTGTCTCATATTAAGTTACTTGTATCAGCGTCGTCCACGTCGCTTCGGGGTTTTTTAAACGTTAATAAGAAGCGTACTGTATATTCTAATCTGCACTTAGGATTTCGTTACTATTCACTTCCGGCTTCAGCCAACTTTTTGGGCTTGATACTATGTTGGCACTATTACCTTTAATAAGCGGTAGTAATTCTGAGATCTTGCCATAGATGCTCCTGCAGTTTATTAAGTTTATTAGTATCACAAACACATTTTGTTTCCGATCTGCAAGGACGAAAGTTCTCAGAGAATTGGTTCACTGATTCCAATGATATGGTGGGGGAGGGGGAGGTGGTTGGGGCAGTGGGCTATGTTTCCTAACTTAAAAAACGCCCAATACACGCCTACGTACTCCGGTACTACTTCGGTACCACGGCAGTCGTTTCCTGCTCGTACTTCAGGCCTGACCTGCCCTGGGAGGTTGATGAGGAGGATGGTCGGCGGGGGGGGGGGGGGGGGGGGGGGGGGCTCTACAACTCTCACTCAGCACGATCGCGGAGGTCGAGGAGTTCGTTTCCGATATCGTCGTAAAATCGTTGAGTCTCTGCTCCAAACTAGGGGAACGCGATCGACTCTGGGTAAGATGCAGAAAGCAGCGAGTTGAGGTCGCACTCGGCTTGCGATACTATGTACCTTCACCAGTCGAGTTAACCGCAGAAAGGAACTGAGGATGATCTCAGTACTCAAGCGGCAGACGTTATTCGAGCAGACATGAACCACGATTTGCAATCGGTTGCATGCAGTGTGTTCGACAGCCGCCTCTCCCACGCCTCTAACGTGACCTCCCCGCAAAAATAACGAATGCATACTGGCGTTCTGTCTTAACCTGCCTGCCGTCTCCCTTAGTGGGTCCGTAACCCAACTCACGTTGGAGCTCCCAATGACTAGCACATCAGCCCTCTGCAGTTCTCCGGACTGAGTAGAAGAAGCATCCCAAGTTGTTTGAGATGTGTTAATAACAATACGTGGCACTCGCACCTGTTGCTAAGTCGTATGGGGAGAGGAGCGTGGGGGGGGGGGGGGGGGGAGGGCAGCCGTACGATCTTTCGCCATCCGCTCAGAGATACGGGACCGACCACCACTTCCCCTCGATTCCAAACGAACCAAGATGCCACAGCTTTCGCCACTGGTGCCTAAGTGTCGTTTCAGGTTTGGCTGTGGCCTGAAGGCTGTCGACTCTGCCCACCGCAGCGTCCAACGGCTTCCTGATACAAGCCGATTCTCCTTGTGTCTGCACTCAGTGAGCACACTGCCTATACGTTTCGCACAGCGTAAAAAGAAAAAAAA